>NW_027325295.1:0-39328 GCF_028372415.1 Notamacropus eugenii | reverse complement strand
AAATTCACGATTTAGTGTTAGGGTTATAATCGAGCACATTACGGTTAGAGTTATGGTTAGAATCCAGTGCATTTAGCGTTAGGATTAGTGATAGGGTTGGGTTTATGCTTAGCGTGAGGGATAGAATCGAGTGCACTTAAGGATAGTGTTAGGGTTAGACTTAGGCATAGGGTTATCTTTCGTAGAATCGAGGGTCAGTGTTAGGGTGAGGGTTAGGCTTAGTATTAGGGTTAGAATCAGGAGAATTTTTAGCGTTAGGGTTGGGGTTACGCTCAGGGTTTGAGTGCACTTAGGGGTAGGGAAGAAGTTGGGTTAGGATTAGGGTTAGGATTTGTGTTGGTAGAATCGAGGTTTTGGTTAGGCTTAGGGTCAGGAGAGCATTTTGGGTCATAATTCAGAGCATTTGGGCTTAGGGTTAGTGTTGAAATTGATGATTTACTTATAGCGTTAGAATCAGGCACATTTAGGGATAGAGTTATGATTAGAATTCAGTGCATTTAGGGTTAGGGTTAGGGTTAGGGTTAAGGTTTAGGGTCAGGGTTAGAATCGAGAGCATTAAGGATAGTGCTAGGGTTAGAGTTAGGTTTAGGGTTAGCTTTCGTAGAATCGAGGGTTAGGCTTAGGGTTAGGCTTAGGGTGAGGGTTAGGGTTAGAATCAAGCACACTTTTAGTGTTAGCGTTACGGTGAGGATTAGGGTTAAAGTGCTTTTAGGGCTAGTGGAAGGGATAGGGTTAGGATTAGGGTTAAGGTTTGTGTTGGTAGAATCGAGGTTTAGGTTTAGGCTTAGGGTCAGGATTGCATTTTGGATCAGAATCGAGTGTATTTAGGCTTTGGGTTAGTGTTCAAATTGACGATTTAGTGTTAGGGTTTGAATCGAGCACATTTAGGCTTAGAGTTATGCTTAGAATTCAGTGCATTTAGGGTTAGGGTTAGGGTTAGGGTTAGGTTGAGGGTCACGGTTAAAATCGAGAGCATTTAAGGATAGTGCTAGGGTTAGAGTTAGGTTTAGCGTTCGCTTTCGTAGAATCGAGGGTTAGGCTTAAGGTTAGGCTTAGGGTTAGAATCAGGCACATTTTTAGTGGTCTGCTTTTCATCAGGGTATGGCTTAGAGTGCATTTAGGGGTAGGCGTAGGAGTAGGCTTAGGATTAGGGTTAAGGTTTGTGTTGGTAGAATCGAGGTTTAGGGTTAGGCTTAGTGTCAGGAATGGCTTTTGGGTTAGGGTCGAGTGCATTTAGGGTTAGGGTTAGTGTTGAGATTGACGATTTAATGTTAGAGTTATAATCGAGCACATTAGGATTAGAGTTATAGTTAGAATCTACTATATTTAAGCTTAGGGTTCGGGTTAGGGTTATTAGGGTCAGGATTAGAATCGAGAGCATTAAAGGAAAGTGTTAGGGTTAGAGTTAGGTTTAAGCTTAGCTTTCGTAGAATTGAGGGTTAGGGTTAGGGTTAGGGATAGAATCAAGCGCATTTTTAGTGTTAGGGGTTGGGTCAGGGTTAGGGTTAGAGTGCATATAGAGATAGGGATAGGGAGTAGGGTTGGGATTAGGGTTAGGGTTTGTGTTGGTAGAATCGAGGTTTAGGGTTAGGCTTAGGCTCAGGATTGCCTTTTGGTTAGAGTCGAGTGCATTTAGGGTTAGGCTTAGTGTTGAGATTGACGATTTAGTGTTAGGGTTATAATCGAGCACATTAGGGTTAGAGTTATGCTCAGAATCCAGTGCATTTAGTGTTAGGATTAGGGATAGGGTTAGGTTTATGTAGAGGGTGAGGGTTAGAATCGAGTGCATTTAAGGATAGTGTTAGGGTTAGACTTAGGTATAGGGTTAGCTTTCGTAGAATCGACGGTCAATGTTAGGGTGAGGGTTAGGTTTAGGATTAAGGTTAGAATCAGGAGCATTTTTAGAGTTAGGGTTGGGGTTAGGGTCAGAGTTTGAGTGCATTTAGGGGTAGGGGAGGAGTTGGGTTAGGATTAGGGTTAGGGTTTGTGTTGGTAGAATCGAGGTTTTGGGTTAGGCTTAGGGTCAGGAGAGCATTTTGGGTCATAATTCAGAGCATTTGGGCTTAGGGTTAGTGTTGAAATTGATGATTTACTTATAGCGTTAGAATCAGGCACATTTAGGGATAGAGTTATGATTAGAATTCAGTGCATTTAGGGTTAGGGTTAGGGTTAGGGTTAAGGTTTAGGGTCAGGGTTAGAATCGAGAGCATTAAGGATAGTGCTAGGGTTAGAGTTAGGTTTAGGGTTAGCTTTCGTAGAATCGAGGGTTAGGCTTAGGGTTAGGCTTAGGGTGAGGGTTAGGGTTAGAATCAAGCACACTTTTAGTGTTAGCGTTACGGTGAGGATTAGGGTTAAAGTGCTTTTAGGGCTAGTGGAAGGGATAGGGTTAGGATTAGGGTTAAGGTTTGTGTTGGTAGAATCGAGGTTTAGGTTTAGGCTTAGGGTCAGGATTGCATTTTGGATCAGAATCGAGTGTATTTAGGCTTTGGGTTAGTGTTCAAATTGACGATTTAGTGTTAGGGTTTGAATCGAGCACATTTAGGCTTAGAGTTATGCTTAGAATTCAGTGCATTTAGGGTTAGGGTTAGGGTTAGGTTGAGGGTCACGGTTAAAATCGAGAGCATTTAAGGATAGTGCTAGGGTTAGAGTTAGGTTTAGCGTTCGCTTTCGTAGAATCGAGGGTTAGGCTTAAGGTTAGGCTTAGGGTTAGAATCAGGCACATTTTTAGTGGTCTGCTTTTCATCAGGGTATGGCTTAGAGTGCATTTAGGGGTAGGCGTAGGAGTAGGCTTAGGATTAGGGTTAAGGTTTGTGTTGGTAGAATCGAGGTTTAGGGTTAGGCTTAGTGTCAGGAATGGCTTTTGGGTTAGGGTCGAGTGCATTTAGGGTTAGGGTTAGTGTTGAGATTGACGATTTAATGTTAGAGTTATAATCGAGCACATTAGGATTAGAGTTATAGTTAGAATCTACTATATTTAAGCTTAGGGTTCGGGTTAGGGTTATTAGGGTCAGGATTAGAATCGAGAGCATTAAAGGAAAGTGTTAGGGTTAGAGTTAGGTTTAAGCTTAGCTTTCGTAGAATTGAGGGTTAGGGTTAGGGTTAGGGATAGAATCAAGCGCATTTTTAGTGTTAGGGGTTGGGTCAGGGTTAGGGTTAGAGTGCATATAGAGATAGGGATAGGAGTAGGGTTGGGATTAGGGTTAGGGTTTGTGTTGGTAGAATCGAGGTTTAGGGTTAGGCTTAGGCTCAGGATTGCCTTTTGGGTTAGAGTCGAGTGCATTTAGGGTTAGGCTTAGTGTTGAGATTGACGATTTAGTGTTAGGGTTATAATCGAGCACATTAGGGTTAGAGTTATGGTCAGAATCCAGTGCATTTAGTGTTAGGATTAGGGATAGGGTTAGGTTTATGTACAGGGTGAGGGTTAGAATCGAGTGCATTTAAGGATAGTGTTAGGGTTAGACTTAGGTATAGGGTTAGCTTTCGTAGAATCGACGGTCAATGTTAGGGTGAGGGTTAGGTTTAGGATTAAGGTTAGAATCAGGAGCATTTTTAGAGTTAGGGTTGGGGTTAGGGTCAGAGTTTGAGTGCATTTAGGGGTAGGGGAGGAGTTGGGTTAGGATTAGGGTTAGGGTTTGTGTTGGTAGAATCGAGGTTTTGGGTTAGGCTTAGGGTCAGGAGAGCATTTTGGGTCATAATTCAGAGCATTTGGGCTTAGGGTTAGTGTTGAAATTGATGATTTACTTATAGCGTTAGAATCAGGCACATTTAGGGATAGAGTTATGATTAGAATTCAGTGCATTTAGGGTTAGGGTTAGGGTTAGGGTTAAGGTTTAGGGTCAGGGTTAGAATCGAGAGCATTAAGGATAGTGCTAGGGTTAGAGTTAGGTTTAGGGTTAGCTTTCGTAGAATCGAGGGTTAGGCTTAGGGTTAGGCTTAGGGTGAGGGTTAGGGTTAGAATCAAGCACACTTTTAGTGTTAGCGTTACGGTGAGGATTAGGGTTAAAGTGCTTTTAGGGCTAGTGGAAGGGATAGGGTTAGGATTAGGGTTAAGGTTTGTGTTGGTAGAATCGAGGTTTAGGTTTAGGCTTAGGGTCAGGATTGCATTTTGGATCAGAATCGAGTGTATTTAGGCTTTGGGTTAGTGTTCAAATTGACGATTTAGTGTTAGGGTTTGAATCGAGCACATTTAGGCTTAGAGTTATGCTTAGAATTCAGTGCATTTAGGGTTAGGGTTAGGGTTAGGGTTAGGTTGAGGGTCACGGTTAAAATCGAGAGCATTTAAGGATAGTGCTAGGGTTAGAGTTAGGTTTAGCGTTCGCTTTCGTAGAATCGAGGGTTAGGCTTAAGGTTAGGCTTAGGGTTAGGCTTAGGGTTAGAATCAGACACATTTTTAGTGGTCTGCTTTTCATCAGGGTATGGCTTAGAGTGCATTTAGGGGTAGGCGTAGGAGTAGGCTTAGGATTAGGGTTAAGGTTTGTGTTGGTAGAATCGAGGTTTAGGGTTAGGCTTAGTGTCAGGAATGGCTTTTGGGTTAGGGTCGAGTGCATTTAGGGTTAGGGTTAGTGTTGAGATTGACGATTTAATGTTAGAGTTATAATCGAGCACATTAGGGTTAGAGTTATAGTTAGAATCTACTATATTTAAGCTTAGGGTTCGGGTTAGGGTTATTAGGGTCAGGATTAGAATCGAGAGCATTAAAGGATAGTGTTAAGGTTAGAGTTAGGTTTAGGCTTAGCTTTCGTAGAATTGAGGGTTAGGGTTAGGGTTAGGGATAGAATCAAGCGCATTTTTAGTGTTAGGGGTTGGGTCAGGGTTAGGGTTAGAGTGCATATAGAGATAGGGATAGGAGTAGGGTTGGGATTAGGGTTAGGGTTTGTGTTGGTAGAATCGAGGTTTAGGGTTAGGCTTAGGGTCAGGATTGCCTTTTGGGTTAGAGTCGAGTGCATTTAGGGTTAGGCTTAGTGTTGAGATTGACGATTTAGTGTTAGGGTTATAATCGAGCACATTAGGGTTAGAGTTATGGTTAGAATCCAGTGCATTTAGGGTTAGAATTAGGGTTAGGGTCAGGGTTATGTTTAGGGTGAGGGTTAGAATCGAGTGCATTTAAGGATAGTGTTAGGGTTAGAGTTAGGTATAGGGTTAGCTTTCGTAGAATCGAGGGTCAGTGTTAGGGTGAGGGTTAGGGTTAGGATTAAGGTTAGAATCAGGAGCATTTTTAGAGTTAGGGTTGGGGTTAGGGTCAGAGTTTGAGTGCATTTAGGGGTAGGGGAGGAGTTGGGTTAGGATTAGGGTTAGGGTTTGTGTTGGTAGAATCGAGGTTTTGGGTTAGGCTTAGGGTCAGGAGAGCATTTTGGGTCATAATTCAGAGCATCTAGGCTTAGGGTTAGTGTTGAAATTGATGATTTAGTTATAGCGTTAGAATCAGGCACATTTAGGGATAGAGTTACGCTTAGAATTCAGTGCATTTAGGGTTAGGGTTAGAGTTAGGGTTACGTTTAGGGTCAGGGTTAGAATCGAGAGCATTAAGGATAGTGCTAGGGTTAGAGTTAGGTTTAGGGTTAGCTTTCGTATAATCGAGGGTTAGGCTTAGGGTTAGGCTTAGGCTTAGTGTTAGGGTTAGAATCTAGCACAGTTTTAGTGGTCTTCTTTTCATCAGGGTATGGCTTAGAGTGCATTTTTAGGGTAGGGGTAGGAGTAGGGTTAGGATTAGGGTTAAGGTTTGTGTTGGTAGAATCGAGATTTAGGGTTAGGCTTAGGGTCAGGAATGGCTTTTGGGTTAGGGTCGAGTGCATTTAGGGTTAGGGATAGTGTTGAAATTGACGATTTAGTGTTTGGGTTAGAATCGAGCACATTTTGGGTTAGAGTTTTGGTTAGAATTCCTTAGGGCTAGGGTTAGTGTAAGGGGTAGGGGTAGGGTTAGAGTGCATTTAGGGGTAGGGGTAGGGGTAGGGTTAGGATTAGGGTTAGGGGTTGTGTTGGTAGAATCGAAGTTTAGGGTTAGGCGTAGGGTGAGGATTGCCTTTTGGGTTACAACTGAGTGCATTTAGAGTTAGGGTTAGTGTTGAGATTGACGATTTAGTGTTAGACTTAGAATCGAACACATTGGGGTTAGAGTTATGGTTAGAATCCACTATATTTAAGTTTAGGGTTAGGGTTAGGGTTATTAGGATCAGGATTAGAATCGAGAGCATTTAAGGATAGTGTTATTGTTAGAGCTAGGTTTAGGGTTAGGTTTCGTAGACTCGAGGGTTAGGCTTAGAGTTAGGCTTAGGTTTAGGATTAGGGTTAGGATTAGGGTTAAGGTTTGTGTTGGTAGAATCGAGGTTTAGGGTTAGGCTTAGGGTCAGGAATGGCTTTTGGGTTAGAGTCGAGTGCATTTAGGCTTAGTGTTGAGATTGACGATTTAGTGTTAGGGTTAAAATCGAGCACATTAGGGTTAGAGTTATGGTTAGAATCCATTGCATTTAGGGTTAGGATTAGGGTTAGGGTTAGGGTTAGAAACAGGCACATTTTTAGTGGTCTGCTTTTCATCAGGGTATGGCTTAGAGTACATTTAGGGATAGGCGTAGGAGTAGGGTTAGGATTAGGGTTAAGGTTTGTGTTGGTAGAATCGAGGTTTAGGGTTAGGCTTAGGGTCAGGAATGGCTTTTGGGTTAGAGTCGAGTGCATTTAGGGTTAGGGATAGTGTTGAAATTGACGATTTAGTGTTTGGGTTAGAATCGAGCACATTTAGGGTTAGAGTTTTGGTTAGAATTCCTTAGGGTTAGGGTTAGTGTAAGGGGTAGGGGTAGGGTTAGAGTGCATTTAGGGGTAGGGGTAGGGGTAGGGTTAGGATTAGGGTTAGGATTTGTGTTGGTAGAATCGAAGTTTAAGGTTAGGCGTAGGGTGAGGATTGCCTTTTGGGTTACAGTCGAGGGCATTTAGGGTTAGGGTTAGTGTTGAAATTCACGATTTAGTGTTAGGGTTATAATCGAGCACATTACGGTTAGAGTTATGGTTAGAATCCAGTGCATTTAGCGTTAGGATTAGTGATAGGGTTGGGTTTATGCTTAGCGTGAGGGATAGAATCGAGTGCACTTAAGGATAGTGTTAGGGTTAGACTTAGGCATAGGGTTATCTTTCGTAGAATCGAGGGTCAGTGTTAGGGTGAGGGTTAGGCTTAGTATTAGGGTTAGAATCAGGAGAATTTTTAGCGTTAGGGTTGGGGTTACGGTCAGGGTTTGAGTGCACTTAGGGGTAGGGAAGAAGTTGGGTTAGGATTAGGGTTAGGATTTGTGTTGGTAGAATCGAGGTTTTGGGTTAGGCTTAGGGTCAGGAGAGCATTTTGGGTCATAATTCAGAGCATTTGGGCTTAGGGTTAGTGTTGAAATTGATGATTTACTTATAGCGTTAGAATCAGGCACATTTAGGGATAGAGTTATGATTAGAATTCAGTGCATTTAGGGTTAGGGTTAGGGTTAGGGTTAAGGTTTAGGGTCAGGGTTAGAATCGAGAGCATTAAGGATAGTGCTAGGGTTAGAGTTAGGTTTAGGGTTAGCTTTCGTAGAATCGAGGGTTAGGCTTAGGGTTAGGCTTAGGGTGAGGGTTAGGGTTAGAATCAAGCACACTTTTAGTGTTAGCGTTACGGTGAGGATTAGGGTTAAAGTGCTTTTAGGGCTAGTGGAAGGGATAGGGTTAGGATTAGGGTTAAGGTTTGTGTTGGTAGAATCGAGGTTTAGGTTTAGGCTTAGGGTCAGGATTGCATTTTGGATCAGAATCGAGTGTATTTAGGCTTTGGGTTAGTGTTCAAATTGACGATTTAGTGTTAGGGTTTGAATCGAGCACATTTAGGCTTAGAGTTATGCTTAGAATTCAGTGCATTTAGGGTTAGGGTTAGGGTTAGGTTGAGGGTCACGGTTAAAATCGAGAGCATTTAAGGATAGTGCTAGGGTTAGAGTTAGGTTTAGCGTTCGCTTTCGTAGAATCGAGGGTTAGGCTTAAGGTTAGGCTTAGGGTTAGAATCAGGCACATTTTTAGTGGTCTGCTTTTCATCAGGGTATGGCTTAGAGTGCATTTAGGGGTAGGCGTAGGAGTAGGCTTAGGATTAGGGTTAAGGTTTGTGTTGGTAGAATCGAGGTTTAGGGTTAGGCTTAGTGTCAGGAATGGCTTTTGGGTTAGGGTCGAGTGCATTTAGGGTTAGGGTTAGTGTTGAGATTGACGATTTAATGTTAGAGTTATAATCGAGCACATTAGGATTAGAGTTATAGTTAGAATCTACTATATTTAAGCTTAGGGTTCGGGTTAGGGTTATTAGGGTCAGGATTAGAATCGAGAGCATTAAAGGAAAGTGTTAGGGTTAGAGTTAGGTTTAAGCTTAGCTTTCGTAGAATTGAGGGTTAGGGTTAGGGTTAGGGATAGAATCAAGCGCATTTTTAGTGTTAGGGGTTGGGTCAGGGTTAGGGTTAGAGTGCATATAGAGATAGGGATAGGAGTAGGGTTGGGATTAGGGTTAGGGTTTGTGTTGGTAGAATCGAGGTTTAGGGTTAGGCTTAGGGTCAGGATTGCCTTTTGGGTTAGAGTCGAGTGCATTTAGGGTTAGGCTTAGTGTTGAGATTGACGATTTAGTGTTAGGGTTATAATCGAGCACATTAGGGTTAGAGTTATGGTTAGAATCCAGTGCATTTAGGGTTAGAATTAGGGTTAGGGTCAGGGTTATGTTTAGGGTGAGGGTTAGAATCGAGTGCATTTAAGGATAGTGTTAGGGTTAGAGTTAGGTATAGGGTTAGCTTTCGTAGAATCGAGGGTCAGTGTTAGGGTGAGGGTTAGGGTTAGGATTAAGGTTAGAATCAGGAGCATTTTTAGAGTTAGGGTTGGGGTTAGGGTCAGAGTTTGAGTGCATTTAGGGGTAGGGGAGGAGTTGGGTTAGGATTAGGGTTAGGGTTTGTGTTGGTAGAATCGAGGTTTTGGGTTAGGCTTAGGGTCAGGAGAGCATTTTGGGTCATAATTCAGAGCATCTAGGCTTAGGGTTAGTGTTGAAATTGATGATTTAGTTATAGCGTTAGAATCAGGCACATTTAGGGATAGAGTTACGCTTAGAATTCAGTGCATTTAGGGTTAGGGTTAGAGTTAGGGTTACGTTTAGGGTCAGGGTTAGAATCGAGAGCATTAAGGATAGTGCTAGGGTTAGAGTTAGGTTTAGGGTTAGCTTTCGTATAATCGAGGGTTAGGCTTAGGGTTAGGCTTAGGCTTAGTGTTAGGGTTAGAATCTAGCACAGTTTTAGTGGTCTTCTTTTCATCAGGGTATGGCTTAGAGTGCATTTTTAGGGTAGGGGTAGGAGTAGGGTTAGGATTAGGGTTAAGGTTTGTGTTGGTAGAATCGAGATTTAGGGTTAGGCTTAGGGTCAGGAATGGCTTTTGGGTTAGGGTCGAGTGCATTTAGGGTTAGGGATAGTGTTGAAATTGACGATTTAGTGTTTGGGTTAGAATCGAGCACATTTTGGGTTAGAGTTTTGGTTAGAATTCCTTAGGGCTAGGGTTAGTGTAAGGGGTAGGGGTAGGGTTAGAGTGCATTTAGGGGTAGGGGTAGGGGTAGGGTTAGGATTAGGGTTAGGGGTTGTGTTGGTAGAATCGAAGTTTAGGGTTAGGCGTAGGGTGAGGATTGCCTTTTGGGTTACAACTGAGTGCATTTAGAGTTAGGGTTAGTGTTGAGATTGACGATTTAGTGTTAGACTTAGAATCGAACACATTGGGGTTAGAGTTATGGTTAGAATCCACTATATTTAAGTTTAGGGTTAGGGTTAGGGTTATTAGGATCAGGATTAGAATCGAGAGCATTTAAGGATAGTGTTATTGTTAGAGCTAGGTTTAGGGTTAGGTTTCGTAGACTCGAGGGTTAGGCTTAGAGTTAGGCTTAGGTTTAGGATTAGGGTTAGGATTAGGGTTAAGGTTTGTGTTGGTAGAATCGAGGTTTAGGGTTAGGCTTAGGGTCAGGAATGGCTTTTGGGTTAGAGTCGAGTGCATTTAGGCTTAGTGTTGAGATTGACGATTTAGTGTTAGGGTTAAAATCGAGCACATTAGGGTTAGAGTTATGGTTAGAATCCATTGCATTTAGGGTTAGGATTAGGGTTAGGGTTAGGGTTAGAAACAGGCACATTTTTAGTGGTCTGCTTTTCATCAGGGTATGGCTTAGAGTACATTTAGGGATAGGCGTAGGAGTAGGGTTAGGATTAGGGTTAAGGTTTGTGTTGGTAGAATCGAGGTTTAGGGTTAGGCTTAGGGTCAGGAATGGCTTTTGGGTTAGAGTCGAGTGCATTTAGGGTTAGGGATAGTGTTGAAATTGACGATTTAGTGTTTGGGTTAGAATCGAGCACATTTAGGGTTAGAGTTTTGGTTAGAATTCCTTAGGGTTAGGGTTAGTGTAAGGGGTAGGGGTAGGGTTAGAGTGCATTTAGGGGTAGGGGTAGGGGTAGGGTTAGGATTAGGGTTAGGATTTGTGTTGGTAGAATCGAAGTTTAAGGTTAGGCGTAGGGTGAGGATTGCCTTTTGGGTTACAGTCGAGGGCATTTAGGGTTAGGGTTAGTGTTGAAATTCACGATTTAGTGTTAGGGTTATAATCGAGCACATTACGGTTAGAGTTATGGTTAGAATCCAGTGCATTTAGCGTTAGGATTAGTGATAGGGTTGGGTTTATGCTTAGCGTGAGGGATAGAATCGAGTGCACTTAAGGATAGTGTTAGGGTTAGACTTAGGCATAGGGTTATCTTTCGTAGAATCGAGGGTCAGTGTTAGGGTGAGGGTTAGGCTTAGTATTAGGGTTAGAATCAGGAGAATTTTTAGCGTTAGGGTTGGGGTTACGGTCAGGGTTTGAGTGCACTTAGGGGTAGGGAAGAAGTTGGGTTAGGATTAGGGTTAGGATTTGTGTTGGTAGAATCGAGGTTTTGGGTTAGGCTTAGGGTCAGGAGAGCATTTTGGGTCATAATTCAGAGCATTTGGGCTTAGGGTTAGTGTTGAAATTGATGATTTACTTATAGCGTTAGAATCAGGCACATTTAGGGATAGAGTTATGATTAGAATTCAGTGCATTTAGGGTTAGGGTTAGGGTTAGGGTTAAGGTTTAGGGTCAGGGTTAGAATCGAGAGCATTAAGGATAGTGCTAGGGTTAGAGTTAGGTTTAGGGTTAGCTTTCGTAGAATCGAGGGTTAGGCTTAGGGTTAGGCTTAGGGTGAGGGTTAGGGTTAGAATCAAGCACACTTTTAGTGTTAGCGTTACGGTGAGGATTAGGGTTAAAGTGCTTTTAGGGCTAGTGGAAGGGATAGGGTTAGGATTAGGGTTAAGGTTTGTGTTGGTAGAATCGAGGTTTAGGTTTAGGCTTAGGGTCAGGATTGCATTTTGGATCAGAATCGAGTGTATTTAGGCTTTGGGTTAGTGTTCAAATTGACGATTTAGTGTTAGGGTTTGAATCGAGCACATTTAGGCTTAGAGTTATGCTTAGAATTCAGTGCATTTAGGGTTAGGGTTAGGGTTAGGGTTAGGTTGAGGGTCACGGTTAAAATCGAGAGCATTTAAGGATAGTGCTAGGGTTAGAGTTAGGTTTAGCGTTCGCTTTCGTAGAATCGAGGGTTAGGCTTAAGGTTAGGCTTAGGGTTAGAATCAGGCACATTTTTAGTGGTCTGCTTTTCATCAGGGTATGGCTTAGAGTGCATTTAGGGGTAGGCGTAGGAGTAGGCTTAGGATTAGGGTTAAGGTTTGTGTTGGTAGAATCGAGGTTTAGGGTTAGGCTTAGTGTCAGGAATGGCTTTTGGGTTAGGGTCGAGTGCATTTAGGGTTAGGGTTAGTGTTGAGATTGACGATTTAATGTTAGAGTTATAATCGAGCACATTAGGATTAGAGTTATAGTTAGAATCTACTATATTTAAGCTTAGGGTTCGGGTTAGGGTTATTAGGGTCAGGATTAGAATCGAGAGCATTAAAGGAAAGTGTTAGGGTTAGAGTTAGGTTTAAGCTTAGCTTTCGTAGAATTGAGGGTTAGGGTTAGGGTTAGGGATAGAATCAAGCGCATTTTTAGTGTTAGGGGTTGGGTCAGGGTTAGGGTTAGAGTGCATATAGAGATAGGGATAGGAGTAGGGTTGGGATTAGGGTTAGGGTTTGTGTTGGTAGAATCGAGGTTTAGGGTTAGGCTTAGGCTCAGGATTGCCTTTTGGGTTAGAGTCGAGTGCATTTAGGGTTAGGCTTAGTGTTGAGATTGACGATTTAGTGTTAGGGTTATAATCGAGCACATTAGGGTTAGAGTTATGGTTAGAATCCAGTGCATTTAGGGTTAGAATTAGGGTTAGGGTCAGGGTTATGTTTAGGGTGAGGGTTAGAATCGAGTGCATTTAAGGATAGTGTTAGGGTTAGAGTTAGGTATAGGGTTAGCTTTCGTAGAATCGAGGGTCAGTGTTAGGGTGAGGGTTAGGGTTAGGATTAAGGTTAGAATCAGGAGCATTTTTAGAGTTAGGGTTGGGGTTAGGGTCAGAGTTTGAGTGCATTTAGGGGTAGGGGAGGAGTTGGGTTAGGATTAGGGTTAGGGTTTGTGTTGGTAGAATCGAGGTTTTGGGTTAGGCTTAGGGTCAGGAGAGCATTTTGGGTCATAATTCAGAGCATCTAGGCTTAGGGTTAGTGTTGAAATTGATGATTTAGTTATAGCGTTAGAATCAGGCACATTTAGGGATAGAGTTATGATTAGAATTCAGTGCATTTAGGGTTAGGGTTAGAGTTAGGGTTACGTTTAGGGTCAGGGTTAGAATCGAGAGCATTAAGGATAGTGCTAGGGTTAGAGTTAGGTTTAGGGTTAGCTTTCGTATAATCGAGGGTTAGGCTTAGGGTTAGGCTTAGGCTTAGTGTTAGGGTTAGAATCTAGCACAGTTTTAGTGGTCTTCTTTTCATCAGGGTATGGCTTAGAGTGCATTTTTAGGGTAGGGGTAGGAGTATGGTTAGGATTAGGGTTAAGGTTTGTGTTGGTAGAATCGAGATTTAGGGTTAGGCTTAGGGTCAGGAATGCCTTTTGGGTTAGGGTCGAGTGCATTTAGGGTTAGGGATAGTGTTGAAATTGACGATTTAGTGTTTGGGTTAGAATCGAGCACATTTTGGGTTAGAGTTTTGGTTAGAATTCCTTAGGGCTAGGGTTAGTGTAAGGGGTAGGGGTAGGGTTAGAGTGCATTTAGGGGTAGGGGTAGGGGTAGGGTTAGGATTAGGGTTAGGATTTGTGTTGGTAGAATCGAAGTTTAAGGTTAGGCGTAGGGTGAGGATTGCCTTTTGGGTTACAGTCGAGGGCATTTAGGGTTAGGGTTAGTGTTGAAATTCACGATTTAGTGTTAGGGTTATAATCGAGCACATTACGGTTAGAGTTATGGTTAGAATCCAGTGCATTTAGCGTTAGGATTAGTGATAGGGTTGGGTTTATGCTTAGCGTGAGGGATAGAATCGAGTGCACTTAAGGATAGTGTTAGGGTTAGACTTAGGCATAGGGTTATCTTTCGTAGAATCGAGGGTCAGTGTTAGGGTGAGGGTTAGGCTTAGTATTAGGGTTAGAATCAGGAGAATTTTTAGCGTTAGGGTTGGGGTTACGGTCAGGGTTTGAGTGCACTTAGGGGTAGGGAAGAAGTTGGGTTAGGATTAGGGTTAGGATTTGTGTTGGTAGAATCGAGGTTTTGGGTTAGGCTTAGGGTCAGGAGAGCATTTTGGGTCATAATTCAGAGCATTTGGGCTTAGGGTTAGTGTTGAAATTGATGATTTACTTATAGCGTTAGAATCAGGCACATTTAGGGATAGAGTTATGATTAGAATTCAGTGCATTTAGGGTTAGGGTTAGGGTTAGGGTTAAGGTTTAGGGTCAGGGTTAGAATCGAGAGCATTAAGGATAGTGCTAGGGTTAGAGTTAGGTTTAGGGTTAGCTTTCGTAGAATCGAGGGTTAGGCTTAGGGTTAGGCTTAGGGTGAGGGTTAGGGTTAGAATCAAGCACACTTTTAGTGTTAGCGTTACGGTGAGGATTAGGGTTAAAGTGCTTTTAGGGCTAGTGGAAGGGATAGGGTTAGGATTAGGGTTAAGGTTTGTGTTGGTAGAATCGAGGTTTAGGTTTAGGCTTAGGGTCAGGATTGCATTTTGGATCAGAATCGAGTGTATTTAGGCTTTGGGTTAGTGTTCAAATTGACGATTTAGTGTTAGGGTTTGAATCGAGCACATTTAGGCTTAGAGTTATGCTTAGAATTCAGTGCATTTAGGGTTAGGGTTAGGGTTAGGGTTAGGTTGAGGGTCACGGTTAAAATCGAGAGCATTTAAGGATAGTGCTAGGGTTAGAGTTAGGTTTAGCGTTCGCTTTCGTAGAATCGAGGGTTAGGCTTAAGGTTAGGCTTAGGGTTAGAATCAGGCACATTTTTAGTGGTCTGCTTTTCATCAGGGTATGGCTTAGAGTGCATTTAGGGGTAGGCGTAGGAGTAGGCTTAGGATTAGGGTTAAGGTTTGTGTTGGTAGAATCGAGGTTTAGGGTTAGGCTTAGTGTCAGGAATGGCTTTTGGGTTAGGGTCGAGTGCATTTAGGGTTAGGGTTAGTGTTGAGATTGACGATTTAATGTTAGAGTTATAATCGAGCACATTAGGATTAGAGTTATAGTTAGAATCTACTATATTTAAGCTTAGGGTTCGGGTTAGGGTTATTAGGGTCAGGATTAGAATCGAGAGCATTAAAGGAAAGTGTTAGGGTTAGAGTTAGGTTTAAGCTTAGCTTTCGTAGAATTGAGGGTTAGGGTTAGGGTTAGGGATAGAATCAAGCGCATTTTTAGTGTTAGGGGTTGGGTCAGGGTTAGGGTTAGAGTGCATATAGAGATAGGGATAGGAGTAGGGTTGGGATTAGGGTTAGGGTTTGTGTTGGTAGAATCGAGGTTTAGGGTTAGGCTTAGGCTCAGGATTGCCTTTTGGGTTAGAGTCGAGTGCATTTAGGGTTAGGCTTAGTGTTGAGATTGACGATTTAGTGTTAGGGTTATAATCGAGCACATTAGGGTTAGAGTTATGCTCAGAATCCAGTGCATTTAGTGTTAGGATTAGGGATAGGGTTAGGTTTATGTAGAGGGTGAGGGTTAGAATCGAGTGCATTTAAGGATAGTGTTAGGGTTAGACTTAGGTATAGGGTTAGCTTTCGTAGAATCGACGGTCAATGTTAGGGTGAGGGTTAGGTTTAGGATTAAGGTTAGAATCAGGAGCATTTTTAGAGTTAGGGTTGGGGTTAGGGTCAGAGTTTGAGTGCATTTAGGGGTAGGGGAGGAGTTGGGTTAGGATTAGGGTTAGGGTTTGTGTTGGTAGAATCGAGGTTTTGGGTTAGGCTTAGGGTCAGGAGAGCATTTTGGGTCATAATTCAGAGCATTTGGGCTTAGGGTTAGTGTTGAAATTGATGATTTACTTATAGCGTTAGAATCAGGCACATTTAGGGATAGAGTTATGATTAGAATTCAGTGCATTTAGGGTTAGGGTTAGGGTTAGGGTTAAGGTTTAGGGTCAGGGTTAGAATCGAGAGCATTAAGGATAGTGCTAGGGTTAGAGTTAGGTTTAGGGTTAGCTTTCGTAGAATCGAGGGTTAGGCTTAGGGTTAGGCTTAGGGTGAGGGTTAGGGTTAGAATCAAGCACACTTTTAGTGTTAGCGTTACGGTGAGGATTAGGGTTAAAGTGCTTTTAGGGCTAGTGGAAGGGATAGGGTTAGGATTAGGGTTAAGGTTTGTGTTGGTAGAATCGAGGTTTAGGTTTAGGCTTAGGGTCAGGATTGCATTTTGGATCAGAATCGAGTGTATTTAGGCTTTGGGTTAGTGTTCAAATTGACGATTTAGTGTTAGGGTTTGAATCGAGCACATTTAGGCTTAGAGTTATGCTTAGAATTCAGTGCATTTAGGGTTAGGGTTAGGGTTAGGGTTAGGTTGAGGGTCACGGTTAAAATCGAGAGCATTTAAGGATAGTGCTAGGGTTAGAGTTAGGTTTAGCGTTCGCTTTCGTAGAATCGAGGGTTAGGCTTAAGGTTAGGCTTAGGGTTAGGCTTAGGGTTAGAATCAGACACATTTTTAGTGGTCTGCTTTTCATCAGGGTATGGCTTAGAGTGCATTTAGGGGTAGGCGTAGGAGTAGGCTTAGGATTAGGGTTAAGGTTTGTGTTGGTAGAATCGAGGTTTAGGGTTAGGCTTAGTGTCAGGAATGGCTTTTGGGTTAGGGTCGAGTGCATTTAGGGTTAGGGTGAGTGTTGAGATTGACGATTTAATGTTAGAGTTATAATCGAGCACATTAGGGTTAGAGTTATAGTTAGAATCTACTATATTTAAGCTTAGGGTTCGGGTTAGGGTTATTAGGGTCAGGATTAGAATCGAGAGCATTAAAGGATAGTGTTAAGGTTAGAGTTAGGTTTAGGCTTAGCTTTCGTAGAATTGAGGGTTAGGGTTAGGGTTAGGGATAGAATCAAGCGCATTTTTAGTGTTAGGGGTTGGGTCAGGGTTAGGGTTAGAGTGCATATAGAGATAGGGATAGGAGTAGGGTTGGGATTAGGGTTAGGGTTTGTGTTGGTAGAATCGAAGTTTAGGGTTAGGCGTAGGGTGAGGACTGCCTTTTGGGTTACAACTGAGTGCATTTAGAGTTAGGGTTAGTGTTGAGATTGACGATTTAGTGTTAGACTTAGAATCAAGCACATTAGGCTTGGAGTTATGGTTAGAATCCACTATATTTAAGCTTAGGATTAGGGTTAGGGTTATTAGGGTCAGGATTAGAATCGAGAGCATTTAAGAATAGTGTTATTGTTAGAGCTAGGTTTAGGGTTAGGTTTCGTAGACTCGACGGTTAGGCTTAGAGTTAGGCTTAGGGTTAGGGTTAGGTTAAGAATCAGGCACATTTTTAGTGGTCTGCTTTTCATCAGGGTATGGCTTAGAGTACATTTAGGGATAGGCGTAGGAGTAGGGTTAGGATTAGGGTTAAGGTTTGTGTTGGTATAATCGAGGTTTAGGGTTAGGCTTAGGGTCAGGAATGGCTTTTGGGTTAGAGTCGAGTGCCTTTAGGGTTAGGGTTAGTGTTGAAATTGACGATTTAGTGTTTGGGTTAGAATCGAGCACATTTAGGGTTAGAGTTTTGGTTAGAATTCCTTAGGGTTAGGGTTAGTGTAAGGGGTAGGGGTAGGGTTAGAGTGCATTTAGGGGTAGTGGTAGGGGTAGGGTTAGGATTAGGGTTAGGATTTGTGTTGGTAGAATCGAAGTTTAAGGTTAGGCGTAGGGTGAGGATTGCCTTTTGGGTTACAGTCGAGGGCATTTAGGGTTAGGGTTAGTGTTGAAATTCACGATTTAGTGTTAGGGTTATAATCGAGCACATTACGGTTAGAGTTATGGTTAAAATCCACTGCATTTAGGGTTAGGATTAGGGTGAGGGTTAGGGTTATGTTTAGGGTGAGGGTTAGAATCGAGTGCATTTAAGGATAGTGTTAGGGTTAGAATTAGGTATAGGGTTAGCCTTCGTAGAATCGAGGGTTAGTGTTAGGGTTGGGGTTAGGGTTAGGATTAGGGTTAGAATCAAGCGCATTTTTAGTGTTAGGTTTGGGGTTAGGGTTAGGGTTTGAGTGCATTTCTGGGTAGGGGAGGAGTTGGGTTAGGATTCGGGTTAGGGTTTGTGTTGGTAGAATCGAGGTTTTGGCTTAGGCTAAGGGACAGGAGAGCATTTTCGGTCATAATTCAGAGCATTTAGGCTTAGGGTTACTGTTGAAATTGATGATTTAGTTTCAACGTTAGAATCAAGCACATTTAGGGATATAGTTATGGTTAGAATTCAGTGCATTTAGGGTTAGGCTTAGGGTTAGGGGTAGGGTAAGAGTTATTAGTGTCAGGGTTTGAATCGAGAGTATTTAAGGTTCGTGTTAGTGTTAGAGTTAGGTTTAGGGTGAGGTTTCGTAAAATCGAGGGTTAGAGTTAGGGTTAGGTTTCGGGTTCGGTTTAGAATCAAGCGCATTTTTAGTATTAGTGTAGGCGTAGGCTTACGATTAGAGTGCATTCAGGGATAGGGGTAGGAGTAGGGTTAGGATTAGGTTTACGGTTTGTGGTGGTAGAATCGAGGTTTAGGCTTAGGCGTAGGGTCCGGATTGCATTTTGGGTTAGAATCGAGTGCATTCCGGGTTAGAGTTAGTGATGAGATTGACGACTTAGTGTTAGGGTTAGAATCGAGAACATTTAGTGTTAGAGTTATGGTTACAATTCGCTAGGGTTAGGGTTAGGGGTAGGGGTAGGGTAGGGGTTAGATTCACGCCCCTTTTTAGTGTTAGGGTTAGGGTTAGTGTTAGGGTTAGAGAGCATTTAGAGGTACGGGTAGCGATAGGATTAGGATTAGGATTAGGGTTAGGGTTTATGTTGGTAGACTCGAGGTTTTGGGTGAGGCTTAGGGTCAGGAGAGCATTTTGGGTCATAATTCAGAGCATTTAGGCTTAGGGTTAGTGTTGAAATTGATGATTTAGTTATAGCGTTAGAATCAGGCACATTTAGGGATAGAGTTATGATTAGAATTCAGTGCATTTAGGGTTAGGGTTAGAGTTAGGGTTACGTTTAGGGTCAGGGTTAGAATCGAGAGCATTAAGGATAGTGCTAGGGTTAGAGTTAGGTTTAGGGTTAGCTTTCGTATAATCGAGGGTTAGGCTTAGGGTTAGGCTTAGGCTTAGTGTTAGGGTTAGAATCTAGCACAGTTTTAGTGGTCTTCTTTTCATCAGGGTATGGCTTAGAGTGCATTTTTAGGGTAGGGGTAGGAGTAGGGTTAGGATTAGGGTTAAGGTTTGTGTTGGTAGAATCGAGATTTAGGGTTAGGCTTAGGGTCAGGAATGGCTTTTGGGTTAGGGTCGAGTGCATTTAGGGTTAGGGATAGTGTTGAAATTGACGATTTAGTGTTTGGGTTAGAATCGAGCACATTTTGGGTTAGAGTTTTGGTTAGAATTCCTTAGGGCTAGGGTTAGTGTAAGGGGTAGGGGTAGGGTTAGAGTGCATTTAGGGGTAGGGGTAGGGGTAGGGTTAGGATTAGGGTTAGGATTTGTGTTGGTAGAATCGAAGTTTAAGGTTAGGCGTAGGGTGAGGATTGCCTTTTGGGTTACAGTCGAGGGCATTTAGGGTTAGGGTTAGTGTTGAAATTCACGATTTAGTGTTAGGGTTATAATCGAGCACATTACGGTTAGAGTTATGGTTAGAATCCAGTGCATTTAGCGTTAGGATTAGTGATAGGGTTGGGTTTATGCTTAGCGTGAGGGATAGAATCGAGTGCACTTAAGGATAGTGTTAGGGTTAGACTTAGGCATAGGGTTATCTTTCGTAGAATCGAGGGTCAGTGTTAGGGTGAGGGTTAGGCTTAGTATTAGGGTTAGAATCAGGAGAATTTTTAGCGTTAGGGTTGGGGTTACGGTCAGGGTTTGAGTGCACTTAGGGGTAGGGAAGAAGTTGGGTTAGGATTAGGGTTAGGATTTGTGTTGGTAGAATCGAGGTTTTGGGTTAGGCTTAGGGTCAGGAGAGCATTTTGGGTCATAATTCAGAGCATTTGGGCTTAGGGTTAGTGTTGAAATTGATGATTTACTTATAGCGTTAGAATCAGGCACATTTAGGGATAGAGTTATGATTAGAATTCAGTGCATTTAGGGTTAGGGTTAGGGTTAGGGTTAAGGTTTAGGGTCAGGGTTAGAATCGAGAGCATTAAGGATAGTGCTAGGGTTAGAGTTAGGTTTAGGGTTAGCTTTCGTAGAATCGAGGGTTAGGCTTAGGGTTAGGCTTAGGGTGAGGGTTAGGGTTAGAATCAAGCACACTTTTAGTGTTAGCGTTACGGTGAGGATTAGGGTTAAAGTGCTTTTAGGGCTAGTGGAAGGGATAGGGTTAGGATTAGGGTTAAGGTTTGTGTTGGTAGAATCGAGGTTTAGGTTTAGGCTTAGGGTCAGGATTGCATTTTGGATCAGAATCGAGTGTATTTAGGCTTTGGGTTAGTGTTCAAATTGACGATTTAGTGTTAGGGTTTGAATCGAGCACATTTAGGCTTAGAGTTATGCTTAGAATTCAGTGCATTTAGGGTTAGGGTTAGGGTTAGGGTTAGGTTGAGGGTCACGGTTAAAATCGAGAGCATTTAAGGATAGTGCTAGGGTTAGAGTTAGGTTTAGCGTTCGCTTTCGTAGAATCGAGGGTTAGGCTTAAGGTTAGGCTTAGGGTTAGAATCAGGCACATTTTTAGTGGTCTGCTTTTCATCAGGGTATGGCTTAGAGTGCATTTAGGGGTAGGCGTAGGAGTAGGCTTAGGATTAGGGTTAAGGTTTGTGTTGGTAGAATCGAGGTTTAGGGTTAGGCTTAGTGTCAGGAATGGCTTTTGGGTTAGGGTCGAGTGCATTTAGGGTTAGGGTGAGTGTTGAGATTGACGATTTAATGTTAGAGTTATAATCGAGCACATTAGGATTAGAGTTATAGTTAGAATCTACTATATTTAAGCTTAGGGTTCGGGTTAGGGTTATTAGGGTCAGGATTAGAATCGAGAGCATTAAAGGAAAGTGTTAGGGTTAGAGTTAGGTTTAAGCTTAGCTTTCGTAGAATTGAGGGTTAGGGTTAGGGTTAGGGATAGAATCAAGCGCATTTTTAGTGTTAGGGGTTGGGTCAGGGTTAGGGTTAGAGTGCATATAGAGATAGGGATAGGAGTAGGGTTGGGATTAGGGTTAGGGTTTGTGTTGGTAGAATCGAGGTTTAGGGTTAGGCTTAGGCTCAGGATTGCCTTTTGGGTTAGAGTCGAGTGCATTTAGGGTTAGGCTTAGTGTTGAGATTGACGATTTAGTGTTAGGGTTATAATCGAGCACATTAGGGTTAGAGTTATGGTCAGAATCCAGTGCATTTAGTGTTAGGATTAGGGATAGGGTTAGGTTTATGTACAGGGTGAGGGTTAGAATCGAGTGCATTTAAGGATAGTGTTAGGGTTAGACTTAGGTATAGGGTTAGCTTTCGTAGAATCGACGGTCAATGTTAGGGTGAGGGTTAGGTTTAGGATTAAGGTTAGAATCAGGAGCATTTTTAGAGTTAGGGTTGGGGTTAGGGTCAGAGTTTGAGTGCATTTAGGGGTAGGGGAGGAGTTGGGTTAGGATTAGGGTTAGGGTTTGTGTTGGTAGAATCGAGGTTTTGGGTTAGGCTTAGGGTCAGGAGAGCATTTTGGGTCATAATTCAGAGCATTTGGGCTTAGGGTTAGTGTTGAAATTGATGATTTACTTATAGCGTTAGAATCAGGCACATTTAGGGATAGAGTTATGATTAGAATTCAGTGCATTTAGGGTTAGGGTTAGGGTTAGGGTTAAGGTTTAGGGTCAGGGTTAGAATCGAGAGCATTAAGGATAGTGCTAGGGTTAGAGTTAGGTTTAGGGTTAGCTTTCGTAGAATCGAGGGTTAGGCTTAGGGTTAGGCTTAGGGTGAGGGTTAGGGTTAGAATCAAGCACACTTTTAGTGTTAGCGTTACGGTGAGGATTAGGGTTAAAGTGCTTTTAGGGCTAGTGGAAGGGATAGGGTTAGGATTAGGGTTAAGGTTTGTGTTGGTAGAATCGAGGTTTAGGTTTAGGCTTAGGGTCAGGATTGCATTTTGGATCAGAATCGAGTGTATTTAGGCTTTGGGTTAGTGTTCAAATTGACGATTTAGTGTTAGGGTTTGAATCGAGCACATTTAGGCTTAGAGTTATGCTTAGAATTCAGTGCATTTAGGGTTAGGGTTAGGGTTAGGGTTAGGTTGAGGGTCACGGTTAAAATCGAGAGCATTTAAGGATAGTGCTAGGGTTAGAGTTAGGTTTAGCGTTCGCTTTCGTAGAATCGAGGGTTAGGCTTAAGGTTAGGCTTAGGGTTAGGCTTAGGGTTAGAATCAGACACATTTTTAGTGGTCTGCTTTTCATCAGGGTATGGCTTAGAGTGCATTTAGGGGTAGGCGTAGGAGTAGGCTTAGGATTAGGGTTAAGGTTTGTGTTGGTAGAATCGAGGTTTAGGGTTAGGCTTAGTGTCAGGAATGGCTTTTGGGTTAGGGTCGAGTGCATTTAGGGTTAGGGTGAGTGTTGAGATTGACGATTTAATGTTAGAGTTATAATCGAGCACATTAGGGTTAGAGTTATAGTTAGAATCTACTATATTTAAGCTTAGGGTTCGGGTTAGGGTTATTAGGGTCAGGATTAGAATCGAGAGCATTAAAGGATAGTGTTAAGGTTAGAGTTAGGTTTAGGCTTAGCTTTCGTAGAATTGAGGGTTAGGGTTAGGGTTAGGGATAGAATCAAGCGCATTTTTAGTGTTAGGGGTTGGGTCAGGGTTAGGGTTAGAGTGCATATAGAGATAGGGATAGGAGTAGGGTTGGGATTAGGGTTAGGGTGTGTGTTGGTAGAATCGAAGTTTAGGGTTAGGCGTAGGGTGAGGACTGCCTTTTGGGTTACAACTGAGTGCATTTAGAGTTAGGGTTAGTGTTGAGATTGACGATTTAGTGTTAGACTTAGAATCAAGCACATTAGGCTTGGAGTTATGGTTAGAATCCACTATATTTAAGCTTAGGATTAGGGTTAGGGTTATTAGGGTCAGGATTAGAATCGAGAGCATTTAAGAATAGTGTTATTGTTAGAGCTAGGTTTAGGGTTAGGTTTCGTAGACTCGACGGTTAGGCTTAGAGTTAGGCTTAGGGTTAGGGTTAGGTTAAGAATCAGGCACATTTTTAGTGGTCTGCTTTTCATCAGGGTATGGCTTAGAGTACATTTAGGGATAGGCGTAGGAGTAGGGTTAGGATTAGGGTTAAGGTTTGTGTTGGTATAATCGAGGTTTAGGGTTAGGCTTAGGGTCAGGAATGGCTTTTGGGTTAGAGTCGAGTGCCTTTAGGGTTAGGGTTAGTGTTGAAATTGACGATTTAGTGTTTGGGTTAGAATCGAGCACATTTAGGGTTAGAGTTTTGGTTAGAATTCCTTAGGGTTAGGGTTAGTGTAAGGGGTAGGGGTAGGGTTAGAGTGCATTTAGGGGTAGTGGTAGGGGTAGGGTTAGGATTAGGGTTAGGATTTGTGTTGGTAGAATCGAAGTTTAAGGTTAGGCGTAGGGTGAGGATTGCCTTTTGGGTTACAGTCGAGGGCATTTAGGGTTAGGGTTAGTGTTGAAATTCACGATTTAGTGTTAGGGTTATAATCGAGCACATTACGGTTAGAGTTATGGTTAAAATCCACTGCATTTAGGGTTAGGATTAGGGTGAGGGTTAGGGTTATGTTTAGGGTGAGGGTTAGAATCGAGTGCATTTAAGGATAGTGTTAGGGTTAGAATTAGGTATAGGGTTAGCCTTCGTAGAATCGAGGGTTAGTGTTAGGGTTGGGGTTAGGGTTAGGATTAGGGTTAGAATCAAGCGCATTTTTAGTGTTAGGTTTGGGGTTAGGGTTAGGGTTTGAGTGCATTTCTGGGTAGGGGAGGAGTTGGGTTAGGATTCGGGTTAGGGTTTGTGTTGGTAGAATCGAGGTTTTGGCTTAGGCTAAGGGACAGGAGAGCATTTTCGGTCATAATTCAGAGCATTTAAGCTTAGGGTTACTGTTGAAATTGATGATTTAGTTTCAACGTTAGAATCAAGCACATTTAGGGATATAGTTATGGTTAGAATTCAGTGCATTTAGGGTTAGGCTTAGGGTTAGGGGTAGGGTAAGAGTTATTAGTGTCAGGGTTTGAATCGAGAGTATTTAAGGTTCGTGTTAGTGTTAGAGTTAGGTTTAGGGTGAGGTTTCGTAAAATCGAGGGTTAGAGTTAGGGTTAGGTTTCGGGTTCGGTTTAGAATCAAGCGCATTTTTAGTATTAGTGTAGGGGTAGGCTTACGATTAGAGTGCATTCAGGGATAGGGGTAGGAGTAGGGTTAGGATTAGGTTTACGGTTTGTGGTGGTAGAATCGAGGTTTAGGCTTAGGCGTAGGGTCCGGATTGCATTTTGGGTTAGAATCGAGTGCATTCCGGGTTAGAGTTAGTGATGAGATTGACGACTTAGTGTTAGGGTTAGAATCGAGAACATTTAGTGTTAGAGTTATGGTTACAATTCGCTAGGGTTAGGGTTAGGGTTAGGGGTAGGGTAGGGGTTAGATTCACGCCCCTTTTTAGTGTTAGGGTTAGGGTTAGTGTTAGGGTTAGAGAGCATTTAGAGGAACGGGTAGCGATAGGATTAGGATTAGGATTAGGGTTAGGGTTTATGTTGGTAGACTCGAGGTTTTGGGTGAGGCTTAGGGTCATGAGAGAATTTTGGGTCATAATTCAGAGCATTTAGGCTTAGGGTTAGTGTTGAAATTGAAGATTTTAACGTTATAACAAAGCACATTTAGGGATAGATTTATGATTAGAATTCAATGCATTTATTGTTAGGATAAGGGTTAGGTTTAGGGTTAGGGTTAGGTTTAGGGTGAGGGTTAGAATCGAGAGCATTTAAAGATAGTGCTAGGTTTAGAGTTAGGTTTAGGGTTAGCTTTCGTAGAATCGAGGGTTAGCCTTAGTGTTAGGCTTAGGGTGAGGGTTAGGGTTAGAATCAAGCACAGTTTTAGTGTTAGCGTTAGGGTGAGGGTTAGGGTTAAAGTGCTTTTAGGGCTAGTGGTAGCGGTAGGGTTAGGATTAGGGTTAAGGTTTGTGTTGGTAGAATCGAGGTTTAGGGTTAGGCTTAGGGTCAGGAATGGCTTTTGGGTTAGAATCCAGTGCACTTAGGCTTAGGGATAGTGTTGAAATTGTCGATTTAGTGTTAGGGTTAGAATCGAGCTCATTTCGGGGTAGAGTGATGGTTAGAATCCAGTGCATTTCGAGTTAGAATTAGGGTTAGGGTCAGGGTTATGTTTAGGGTGAGGGTTAGAATCGAGTGCATGTAAGGATAGTGTTAGGGTTAGAGTTAGGTATAGGGTTAGCTTTCGTAGAATCGAAGGTCAGTGTTAGGGTGAGGGTTAGGGTTAGGATTAGGGTTAGAATCAAGTGCATTTTTAGTGTTAGCGGTTGGGTTAGGGTTAGGGTTAGAGTGCATATAGAGGTAGGGATAGGAGTAGGGTTCGGATTAGGGTAGGGTTTGTGTTGGTAGAATCGAGGTTTAGGGATAGGCTTAAGGTCAGGATTGCCTTTTGGGTTAGCGTCGAGTGCATTTAGGGTTAGGCTTAATGTTGAGATTGATGATTTAGTGTTAGGGTTATAATCGAGCACATTAGGGTTAGAGTTATGGTTAAAATCCACTGCATTTAGGATTAGGATTAGGGTGAGGGTTAGGGTTATGTTTAGGGTGAGGGTTAGAATCGAGTGCATTTAAGGATAGTGTTAGGGTTAGAATTAGGTATAGGGTTAGCCTTCGTAGAATCGAGGGTTACTGTTAGGGTTGGGGTTAGGGTTAGGATTAGGGTTAGAATCAAGCGCATTTGTAGTGTTAGGGTTCGGGTTAGGGTTAGGGTTTGAGTGCATTTCGGGGTAGGGGAGGAGTTGGGTTAGGATTCGGGTTAGGGTTTGTGTTGGTAGAATCGAGGTTTTGGCTTAGGCTTAGGGTCAGGAGAGCATTTTGGGTCACAATTCAGAGCATTTAGGCTTAGGGTTACTGTTGAAATTGATGATTTAATTTCAGCGTTAGAATCAAGCACATTTAGGGATATAGTTATGGTTAGAATTCAGTGCATTTAGGGTTAGGCTTAGGGTTAGGGGTAGGGTAAGAGTTATTAGGGTCAGGGTTTGAATCGAGAGTATTTAAGGTTCGTGTTAGTGTTAGAGTTAGGTTTAGGGTGAGGTTTCGTAAAATCGAGGGTTAGAGTTAGGGTTAGGGTTCAGGTTCGGTTTAGAATCAAGCGCATTTTTAGTATTAGGGTTGGGGTAGGCTTACGATTAGAGTGCATTCAGGGGTAGGGGTAGGAGTAGGGTTAGGATTAGGTTTACGGTTTGTGGTGGTAAAATCGAGGTTTAGGGTTAGGCGTAGGGTGAGGATTTCCTTCTCTGGTAGAGTAGAGTGCATTAGGGTTAGGGTTAGTGTTGAGAATGACGATTTAGTGTTAGCGTTATAATCGAGCACATTAGGGTTAGAGTTATGGGTAGAATCCAGTGCATTTAGGGTTAGGATTATTGATAGGGTTAGGTTTCTGTTTAGCGTGAGGGTTAGAATCGAGTGCATTTAAGGATAGTGTTAGGGTTAGAGTTAGGTATAGGGTTAACTTTCGTAAAATCGAGGCTCAATGTTAGGGTGAGGGTTAGGGTTAGTATTATGGTTAGAATCAGGAGCATTTTTAGCGTTGGGGTTGGGGTTAGGGTCAGGGTTTGACTGCATTTAGGGGTAGCGGAGGAGTTGGATTAGGATTAGGGTTAGGGTTTGTGTTGGTAGAATCGAGGTTTTGGTTGAGGCTTAGGGTCAGTAGAGCATTTTGGGTCATAATTCAGAGCATTTGGGTTTAGGGTTAGTGTTGAAATTGATGATTTAGTTATAGCGTTAGAATCAGGCACATTTAGGGATAGAGTTATGCTTAGAATTCAGTGCATTTAGGGTTAGGCTTAGGGTTAGGGTTAGGTTTAGGGTCAGTGTTAGAATCGAGAGCATTAAGGATAGTGCTAGGGTTCGAGTTAGCTTTAGGGTTAGCTTTCGTAGAATCGAGGGTTAGGCTTAGGGTGAGGGTTAGGTTAGAATCAAGCACACTTTTAGTGTTAGCGTTAGGGTGAGGCTTAGGGTTAAAGTGCTTTTAGGCTAGTGGAAGGGATAGGGTTAGGATTACGGTTAAGGTTTGTGTTGGTAGAATCGAGGCTTAGGTTTAGGCTTAGGGTCAGGATTGCATGTTGGATCAGAATCGAGTGTATTTAGGCTTTGGGTTAGTGTTCAAATTGACGATTTAGTGTTAGGGTTTGAATCGAGCACATTTAGGCTGAGAGTTATGCTTAGAATTCAGTGCATTTAGGGTTAGCGTTAGGATTAGGATTCGGTTGAGAGTCAGGGTTAAAATCGAAAGCATTTAAGGATAGTACTAGGGTTAGAGTTAGGTTTAGCGTTCGTTTTCGTAGAATCGAAGGTTAGGCTTAAGGTTAGGCTTAGGGTTAGGGTTAGGGTTAGAAGCAGGCACATATTTAGTGGTCTGCTTTTCATCAGGGTATGGCTTAGAGTACATTTAGGGATAGGCGTAGGAGTAGGGTTAGGATTAGGGTTAAGGTTTGTGTTGGTAGAATCGAGGTTTAGGGTTAGGCTTAGGGTCAGGAATGGCTTTTGGGTTAGGGTCGAGTGCATTTAGGGTTAGGGATAGTGTTGAAATTGACGATTTAGTGTTTGGATTAGAATCGAGCACATTTTGGGTTAGAGTTTTGGTTAGAATTCCTGAGGGTTAGGGTTAGTGTAAGGGGTAGGGGTAGGGTTAGAGTGCATTTAGGGGTTGGGGTAGGGTTAGGGTTAGGATTAGGGTTAGGGTTTGTGTTGGTAGAATTCAAGTTTAGGGTTAGGCGTAGGGTGAGGATTGCCGTTTGGGTTACAACTGAGTGCATTTAGAGTTAGGGTTAGTGTTGAGATTGACGATTTAGTGTTAGACTTAGAATCGAGCACACTGGGGTTAGAGTTATGGTTAGAATCCACTATATTTAAGCTTAGGGTTAGGGTTAGGGTTATTCGGGTCAGGATTAGAATCGAGAGCATTTAAGGATAGTGTTATTGTTAGAGCTAGGTTTAGGGTTAGGTTTCGTAGACTCGAGGGTTAGGCTTAGAGTTAGGCTTAGGGTTAGGGTTAGGGTTAGAAACAGGCACATTTTTAGTGGTCTGCTTTTCATCAGGGTATGGCTTAGAGTACATTTAGGGATAGGCGTAGGTGTAGGGTTAGGATTAGGGTTAAGGTTTGTGTTGGTAGAATCGAGGTTTAGGGTTAGGCTTAGGGTCAGGAATGGCTTTTGGGTTAGAGTCGAGTGCATTTAGGGTTAGGCTTAGTGTTGAGATTGACGATTTAGTGTTAGGGTTATAATCGAGCACATTAGGGTTAGAGTTATGGTTAGAATCCAGTGCATTTAGGGTTAGGATTAGGGTTAGGGTTAGGGTTAGAATCAGGCACAGTTTTAGTGTTAGCGTTAGGGTGAGGGTTAGGGTTAATGTGATTTTAGGGCTAGTGGTAGCGGTAGGGTTAGGATTAGGGTTAAGATTTGTGTTGGTAGAATCGAGGTTTAGGGTTAGGCTTAGGGTCAGGAATGGCTTTTGGATTAGAATCCAGTGCACTTAGGCTTAGGGATAGTGTTGAAATGGTCAATTTAGTGTTAGGGGTAGAATCGAGCTCATTTAGGGTTAGAGTGATGGTTAGAATCCAGTGCATTTAGGGTTAGAATTAGGGTTAGGGTCACGGTTATGTTTAGGGTGAGGGTTAGAAACGAGTGCATTTAAGGATAGTGTTAGGGTTAGAGTTAGGTATAGGGTTAGCTTTCGTAGAATCTAAGGTCAGTGTTAGGGTGAGTGTTAGGGTTATGATTAGGGTTAGAATCAAGTGGATTTATAGTGTTAGCGGTTGGGTTAGGGTTAGGGTTAGAGTGCCTATAGAGGTAGGGATAGGAGTAGGGTTAGTATTAGGGTTAGGGTTTGTGTTGGTAGAATTTAGGTTTAGGGTTAGGCTTAAGGTCAGGATTGCCTTTTGGGTTAGAGTTGAGTGCATTTAGGGTTTGGCTTAATGTTGAGATTGATGATTTAGTGTTAGGGTTATAATCGAGCACATTAGGGTTAGAGATATGGTTAGAATCCACTGCATTTAGGGTTAGGATTAGGGTTAGGGTTAGGGTTATGTTTAGGGTGAGGGATAGAATCGAGTGCATTTAAGGATAGTGTTAGGGTTAGAGTTAGGTATAGGGTTAGCCTTCGTAGAATCGAGGGTTAGTGTTAGGGTTAGGGTTAGGGATAGGATTAGGGTTAGAATCAAGCGCGTTTTTAGTGTTAGGGTTAGGGTTAGGGTTAGTGTTTGAGTGCATTTAGGGCTAGGGGAGGAGTTGGGTTAGGATTAGGGTTAGGGTTTGTGTTGGTAGAATCGAGGTTTTGGCTTAGGCTTAGGGTCAGGAGAGCATTTTGGGTCATAATTCAGAGCATTAAGGCTTAGGGTTACTGTTGAAATTGATGATTTAATTTCAGCGTTAGAATCAAGCACATTTAGGGATATAGTTAGAATGGGTTAGAATTCAGTGCATTTAGGGTTAGGTTTAGGGTTAGGAGTAGGGTAAGAGTTATTAGGGTCAGGGTTTGAATCGAGAGTGTTTAAGGTTCGCGTTAGTATTAGAGTTAGGTTTAGGGTGAGGTTTCGTAGAATCGAGGGTTAGGGTTAGGGTTAGGGTTAGGGTTCGGTTTAGAATCAAGCGCATTTTTAGTATTAGGGTTGGGGTAGGCTTACGATTAGAGTGCATTCAGGGGTAGGGGTAGGAGTAGCTTTAGGATTAGGGTTACGGTTTCTGGTGGTAGAATCGAGATTTAGGGTTAGGCGTAGGGTCCGGATTGCATTTTGGGTTAGAATCGAGTGCATTCCGGGTTAGAGTTAGTGATGAGATTGACGATTTAGTGTTAGGGTTAGAATCGAGAACATTTAGGGTTAGAGTTATGGTTACAATTCGCTAGGGTTAGGGTTAGGGTTAGGGGTAGGGTACGGGATAGAATCACGCGCCTTTTTAGTGTTAGGGTTAGGGTTAGTGTTAGGGTTGGAGAGCATTTAGAGGTAGGGGTAGCGATAGCATTAGGATTAGGGTTAGGGTTTGTGTTGGTAGACTCGCGGTTTTGGGTGAGGCTTAGGGTCAGGAGAGCATTTTGGGTCATACTTCAGAGCATTTAGGCTTAGGGTTAGAGTTGAAATTGATGATTCAGTTTTAGCGTTAGAACCAAGCACATTTAGGGATAGAGTTATGATTAGAATTCAGTGCATTTATTGTTAGGATTAGGGTTAGGTTTAGGGTTAGGGTTAGGTTTAGGGTGAGGGTTAGAATTGAGAGCATTTAAAGATAGTGCTAGGGTTAGAGTAAGGTTTAGGGTTAGCTTAGGTAGAATCGAGGGTTAGCTTTAGGGTGAGGGTTAGGGTTAGAATCAAGCACTGTTTTAGTGTTAGCGTTAGGGTGAGGGTGAGGATGACGGTTAAAGTGCTTTTAGGGCTAGTGGTAGGGGTAGGGTTAGGATTAGGGTTAAGGTTTGTGTTGGTAGAATCGAGGTTTAAGGTTAGGCTTAGGGTCAGGAATGGCTTTTGGGTTAGAATCCAGTGCACTTAGGCTTAGGGATAGTTTTGAAATTGTCGATTTAGTGTTAGGGTTAGAATCGAGCTCATGTCGGGTTAGAGTCATGGTTAGAATCCAATGCATTTAGGGTTAGAATTAGGGTTAGGGTCAGGGTTATGTTTAGGGTGAGGGTTAGAATCGAGTGCATTTAAGGATAGGGTTAGGGTTAGAGTTAGGTATAGGATTAGCTTTCATAGAATCGAAGGTCAGTGTTAGGGTGAGGGTTAGGGTTAGGATTAGGGTTAGAATCAAGTGCATTTTTAGTGTTAGTGGTTGGGTTAGGGTTAGGGTTAGAGTGCATATAGAGGTAGGGATACGAGTAGGGTTAGGATTAGGGTTAGTGTTTGTGTTGGTGGAATCGAGGTTTAGGGTTAGGCTTAGGGTCAGGATTGCCTTTTGGGTTAGAGTTGAGTGCATTTAGGGTTAGGCTTAATGTTGAGATTGATGATTTAGTGTTAGGGTTATAATCGAGCACATTAGGGTTAGATTTATGGTTAGAATCCACTGCATTTAGGGTAAGGATTAGGGTGAGGGTTAGAATCGAGTGCATTTAAGGATAGTGTTAGGGTTAGAATTAGGTATAGGGTTAGCCTTCGTAGAATCGAGGGTTAGTGTTCGGGTTGGGGTTAGGGTTAGGATTAGGGTTAGAATCAAGCGCATTTTCAGTGTTAGGGTTGGGGTTAGGGTTAGGGTTTGAGTGCATTTCGGGGTAGGGGAGGAGTTGGGTTAAGATTCGGGTTAGGGTTTGTGTTGGTAGAATCGAGGTTTTGGCTTAGGCTTAGGGACAGGAGAGCATTTTGGGTCATAATTCAGAGCATTTAGGCTTAGGGTTACTGTTGAAATTGATGATTTAGTTTCAACGTTAGAATCAAGCACATTTAGGGATATAGTTATGGTTAGAATTCAGTGCATTTAGGGTTAGGCTTAGGGTTAGGGGTAGGGTAAGAGTTATTAGGGTCAGGGTTTGAATCGAGAGTATTTAAGGTTCGTGTTAGTGTTAGAGTTAGGTTTAGGGTGAGGTTTCGTAAAATCGAGGGTTAGAGTTAGGGTTAGGTTTCGGGTTCGGTTTAGAATCAAGCGCATTTTTAGTATTAGGGTTGGGGTAGGCTTACGATTAGAGTGCATTCAGGGGTAGGGGTAGGAGTAGGGTTAGGATTAGGTTTACGGTTTGTGGTGGTAGAATCGAGGTTTAGGCTTAGGCGTAGGGTCCGGATTGCATTTTGGGTTAGAATCGAGTGCATTCCGGGTTAGAGTTAGTGATGAGATTGACGACTTAGTGTTAGGGTTAGAATCGAGAACATTTAGTGTTAGAGTTATGGTTACAATTCGCTAGGGTTAGGGTTAGGGTTAGGGGTAGGGTAGGGGTTAGATTCACGCCCCTTTTTAGTGTTAGGGTTAGGGTTAGTGTTAGGGTTAGAGAGCATTTAGAGGTAGGGGTAGCGATAGAATTAGGATTAGGATTAGGGTTAGGGTTTATGTTGGTAGACTCGAGGTTTTGGGTGAGGCTTAGGGTCAGGAGAGCATTTTGGGTCATAATTCAGAGCATTTAGGCTTAGGGTTAGTGTTGAAATTGAAGATTTTAGCGTTAGAACGAAGCACATTTAGGGATAGAGTTATGATTAGAATTCAGTGCATTTATTGTTAGGATTAGGGTTAGGTTTAGGGTTAGGTTTACGTTTAGGGTGAGGGTTAGAATCGAGAGCATTTAAAGATAGTGCTAGGGTTAGAGTTAGGTTTAGGGTTAGCTTTCATAGAATCGAGGGTTAGCCTTAGGGTTAGGCTTAGGGTGAGGGTTAGGGTTAGAATCAAGCACAGTTTTAGTGTTAGCGTTAGTGTGAGGGTTAGGGTTAAAGTGCTTTTAGGGCTATTGGTAGCGGTAGGGTTAGGATTAGGGTTAAGGTTTGTGTTGGTAGAATCGAGGTTTAGGGTTAGGCTTAGGGTCAGGAATGGCTTTTGGGTTAGAATCGAGTGCATTTAGGGTTACAGTTAGTGTTGAGATTGACGATTTAGTGTTAGGCTTAGAATCGAGCACATTAGGGTTAGAGTTATGGTTAGAATCCACTGCATTTAGGCTTAGGGTTGGGGTTAGGGTTATTAGGGTCAGGATTAGAATCGAGAGCATTTAAGGATAGTTTTAGGGTTAGAGTTAAGTTTAGGGTTAGGTTTCGTAGAATTTAGGGTTAGGGTTAGGGTTAGGATTAGGGTTAGAATCAAGCACATTTTTAGTGTTAGGGGATGGGTTAGGGTTAGGGTTAGAGTGCATATAGAAGTAGGGATAGGAGTAGGGTTAGGTTTAGGGTTAGGGTTTGTGTTGCTAGAATCGAGGTTTAGGGTAAGGCTTAGGGTCAGGATTGCCTTTTGGATTAGAGTCGAGTACATTTAGAGTTAGGCTTAGTGTTGAGATTGACGATTTAGTGTTAGGGTTATAATCGAGCACCTTAGGGTTAGAGTTATCGTTAGAATCCAGTGCATTTAGCGTTAGGATTAGGGTTAGGGTTATGTTCAGGGTGAAGGTTAATCGAGTACATTTAAGGATAGTGTTAGGGGTAGATTTATGTATAGGGTTAGCTTTCGTAGAATCGTGGGTTAGGGTTAGCGTTAGGGTCAGTGTTGCCTTTTGGGTTAGAATCGAGTGTATTTAGGGTTAGGGTTAGTGTTCAGATTGACGATTTAGAGTTAGTGTTAGAATCAAGCACATTAGGATTAGAGTTAGGGTTAGAATACAGTGCATTTAGGGTTAGGATTAGGGTTAGGGTTAGGGTTATGTTTAGGGTGAAGGTTAGAATCGAGTGCATTTAAGGATAGTGTTAGGGTTAGAGTTAGGTATAGGGTTATCTTTCGTAGAATCGAGGGTTAGTGTTAGGGTTAGGGTTAGGATTAGGCTTAGAATCAAGCGCATTTTCAGTGTTAGGGTTGGGGTTAGGGTTAGGGTTTGAGTGCATTTAGGGGTAGGGGAGGAGTTGGGTTAGGATTCGGGTTAGGGTTTGTGTTGGTAGAATCGAGGTTTTGGGTTAGGCTTAGGGTCAGGAGAGCATTTTGGGTCATAATTCAGAGCATTTAGGCTTAGGGTTAGTGTTGAAATTGATGATTTAGTTTTAGGGCTAGAATCAAGCATATTTAGGGTTAGAGTTATGGTTAGAATTCCTTAGGGTTACGGTTAGTGTTAGGGTTAGGGGTATGGTTAGCGTGCATTTAGCGGTAGGGGTTGGGGCATGGTTAGAATTAAAGTTAGGGTTAGTGTTGGTAGAATCGAGATTTAGGGTTAGGCTCACGGTCAGGATTGCCTTGTGGGTTGGAATCTAGTGCATTTAGGCTGAAAGTTACTGTTGATATTGACGAATTAGTGTTAGGGTTAGAATCAAGAACATTACAGTTAGGGTTTTGGTGAGAATCCAGTGAATTTAGGGTTAGGTTTAGGATTATGGTTACGGTTATGTTTAGGGTGAGGTTAGAATCGAGTGCTGTTAAGGATAGTGTTAGGGTTAGAGTTAGGTTTAGGGTTAACTTTCGTAGAATGGAGGGTTAGGGTTAGGGTTGTGTTTCGGGGTCGGTTTAGAATCAGGCGCATTTTTAGTATTACGGTTGGGTCGGGCTTACGATTAGAGTGCATTTAGGGGTAGGGGTAGGAGTAGGGTTAGGATTAAGGTTACGGTTTGTGGTGGTAGAATCCAGGATTAGGGTTAGGCTTAGGGTCAGTATGGCCTTTTGGGTTAGAATTGAGTGAATTCCGGGTTAGAGTTAGTGATGAGATTGACGATTTAGTGTTAGGGTTAGAATCGAGCACATTTGGGGTTAGAGTTATGGTTAGAATTCGTTAGGGTTAGGGTTAGAGGTAGGGGTAGGGTAGGGGTTAGAATCACGCGCATTTTTAGTGTCAGGGTTAGGGTTAGTGTTAGGGTTAGAGTGCTTTTAGAGGTAGGGGTAGCGGTAGGATTAGGATTTGGGTTAGGGTTAGTAATGGTAGAATCGAGGTTTAGGTTTAGGCTTAGGGTCAGGATTGCATTTTGGTTTGAATAGAGTGCATTTAGGCTTAGGGTTAGTGTTGAAATTAGTGTTAAAACTAACTATAACGAATTCTCACCATAGCTCTAACCCTAATTGTGCTCGATTCTAACCCGAACACTAACTCGTCAATTTCAACACTAAGCCTAAGCCTAAATGCTCTGAATTATGACACAAAATGCTCTCCCGACCCTAAGTCTAACTGAAAACTTCGATTCTACCAACACAAACCCTAACCCTAACCACAACCCTAACACTAAAAAGCGCTTGATTCTAACCCTAATCCTAACCCTAACCCTAGCACTATCATTAAATGCTCTCGATTCCAACCCTAACCCTAACCCTAACCCTAACCCTACCCCTACCCCTAATCCTAACCCTAAATGCACTGAATTCTAAGCATAACTCTAACCCTAAATGTGCTCGATTCAAACCATAACACTAAATCCTCAATTTGAACAATAACCCAAAGCCTAAATACACTCGATTCTGATCCAAAATGCAATCCTGACCCTAAGCCTAAACCTAAACCTCGATTCTACCATCACTAACCCTAACCCAAATCCTAATCCTACCGCTACCCCTACCTCTAAATGCACTCTAACTTTAACGCTAACCCTAACCCTAACCCTAAAAATGCGCATGATTCTAACCCCTACCCTACAGCTACCCCTAACCCTAATCCTAACGAATTCTAACCATAACTCTAACCCTAAATGTGCTCGATTCTAACCCTAACACTAAATCGTCAATCTCATCACTAACTCTAACCTGGAATGCACTCGATTCTAGCCCAAAAGGCAATCCTGACCCTGAGTCTAACCCTAAACCTCGATTCTAAGAAAAAAAACTCTACTACTAACTATAAGGAATTCTTACCACAACTGTAACCCTAAATGTCCTCGTTTCTAAACCTAACACTAACTCGTCAATTTCAACACTAACCCTAAGCCTAAATGCACTCTGTTCTAACCAAAATGCAATCCTGACACTAAGCCTAAGCCTAAACCTCGATTCTACGAAAAAAAAACTCTAATACAAACTATAACGAATTCTCACCATAACTCTAACCCTAAATGTGCTCGTTTCTAATCCTAACACTAAGTTGTCAATGTCAACACTAACCCTAAGCCTAAATGCACTCTCTTCTGACCAAAATGCAATCCTGACACTAAGCCTAACCCTAAACCTCGATTCTACGAACAAAAACTCTAATACTAACTAGAACAAATTCTCACCGTAACTCTAAATCTAAATGTGCTCGTTTCTAACTCTAACACTTACTCCTCAATTTCAACACTAACCCTAAGCCTAAATGCACTCTATTCTAAACAAAATGCAATCCTGACACTAAGCCTAACCCTAAACCTCGATTCTACGAAAAAAAACTCTAATGCTAACTATAACAAATTCTCACAATAACTCTAAACCTAAATGTGCTCTTTTCTAACTCTGACACTAAGTCGTCAATTTCAACACTACCCCTCAGCCTAAATGCACTCTATTCTAACCAAAATGCAATCCTGACACTAAGCCTAACCCTAAACCTCGATTCTACGAAAAAAACTCTACTACTATATATAACGAATTCTCACCACAACTCTAACCCTAAATGTGCTCGTTTCTAAACCTAACACTAAGTTGTCAATTTTAACAATAACCCTAAGCCCAAATGCACTCTGTTCTAACCAAAATGCAATCCTGACACTAAGCCTAACCCTAAACCTCGATTCTGCGAAAAAAATCTCTCATACAAACTATAACGAATTCTCACCATAACTCTAACCCTAAATGTGCTTGTTTCTTACCCTAAGTCGTCAATTTCAACACTAACTCTGAGCCTAAATGCACTCTATTCTAACCAAAATGCAATCCTGACACTAAGCCTAACCCTAAACCGCGATTCTACAAAAAAAACTCCAATACTAACTATAAGGAATTCTCACCACAACTCTAACCCTAAATGTGCTCGTTTCTAAACCTAACACTAAGTCGTCAATTTTAACACGAATTCTAACCCGGAATGCAATCTATTCTAAGAAAAATGCAATCCTGACACTAAGACTAACCCAAAACCGCGATTCTACGAAAGAAACTCTAATGCTAACGATACCGAATTCTCACCATAACTCTAACCCTAAAGGTGCTCGTTTCTAACCCTAACACTAAGTCGTCAATTTCAACACTAACCCTAAGCTTAAATGCACTCTATTCTAACCAAAATGCAATCCTGACACTAAGCCTAACCCTAAACCTCGATTCTACGAAAAAAACTCTACTACTAACTATAACGAATTCTCACCATAACTGTAACCCTAAATGTGCTCGTTTCTAACCCTAATACTAAGTCGTCAATTTCAAAACTAACCCTAAGCCTAAATGCACTCTATTCTAACCAAAATGCAATCCTGACACTAAGCCTAACCCTAATCCTCGATTCTATGAAAAAAAACGCTAATACTAACTGTAACAAATTCTCACCATAACTGTAAGCCTAAATGTACTCGTTTCTAACCCTAACACTATGTCATCAATTTTAACACTAACCCTAAGCCTAAATGCACTCTCTTCTAACCAAAATGCAGTCCTGACACTAAGCCTAACCCTAAACCTCGATTCTACGAAAAAAACTCTACTACTATATATAACGAATTCTCACCATAACTCTAACCCTAAATGTGCTCGTTTCTAACCATAACACTAAGTCGTCAATTTCAACACGAACTCTGAGCCTAAATGCACTCTATTCTAACCAAAATGCAATCCTGACACTAAGCCTAACCCTAAACCGCGATTCTACTAAAAAAACTTCAATACTAACTATAAGAAATTCTCACCACAACCCTAACCCTAAATGTGCTCGTTTCTAACCTTAACACTGAGTCGTCAATTGCAACACTACCCCTAAGCCTAAATGCACTCTATTCTAACCAAAATGCAATCCTGACCCTAAGCCTAAACCTAAACCTCGATTCTACCATCACTAACCCTAACCCAAATCCTAATCCTACCGCTACCCCTACCTCTAAATGCACTCTAACTTTAACGCTAACCCTAACCCTAACCCTAAAAATGCGCATGATTCTAACCCCTACCCTACAGCTACCCCTAACCCTAATCCTAACGAATTCTAACCATAACTCTAACCCTAAATGTGCTCGATTCTAACCCTAACACTAAATCGTCAATCTCATCACTAACTCTAACCTGGAATGCACTCGATTCTAGCCCAAAAGGCAATCCTGACCCTGAGTCTAACCCTAAACCTCGATTCTAAGAAAAAAAACTCTACTACTAACTATAAGGAATTCTTACCACAACTGTAACCCTAAATGTGCTCGTTTCTAAACCTAACACTAACTCGTCAATTTCAACACTAACCCTAAGCCTAAATGCACTCTGTTCTAACCAAAATGCAATCCTGACACTAAGCCTAAGCCTAAACCTCGATTCTACGAAAAAAAACTCTAATACAAACTATAACGAATTCTCACCATAACTCTAACCCTAAATGTGCTCGTTTCTAACCATAACACTAAGTCGTCAATTTCAACACTAACTCTGAGCCTAAATTCACTCTATTCTAACCGAAATGCAATCCTGACACTAAGCCTAACCCTAAACCTCGATTCTACGAAAGAAAACTCTAATACAAACTATAACGAATTCTCACCATAACTCTAACCCTAAATGTGCTCGTTTCTAATCCTAACACTAAGTTGTCAATGTCAACACTAACCCTAAGCCTAAATGCACTCTCTTCTGACCAAAATGCAATCCTGACACTAAGCCTAACCCTAAACCTCGATTCTACGAACAAAAACTCTAATACTAACTAGAACAAATTCTCACCGTAACTCTAAATCTAAATGTGCTCGTTTCTAACTCTAACACTTACTCCTCAATTTCAACACTAACCCTAAGCCTAAATGCACTCTATTCTAAACAAAAAGCAATCCTGACACTAAGCCTAACCCTAAACCTCGATTCTACGAAAAAAAACTCTAATGCTAACTATAACAAATTCTCACAATAACTCTAAACCTAAATGTGCTCTTTTCTAACTCTGACACTAAGTCGTCAATTTCAACACTACCCCTAAGCCTAAATGCACTCTATTCTAACCAAAATGCAATCCTGACACTAAGCCTAACCCTAAACCGCGATTCTACGAAAAAAACTCCAATACGAACTATAAGAAATTCTCACCACAACTCTAACCCTAAATGTGCTCGTTTCTAAACCTAACACTAAGTTGTCAATTTTAACAATAACCCTAAGCCCAAATGCACTCTGTTCTAACCAAAATGCAATCCTGACACTAAGCCTAACCCTAAACCTCGATTCTGCGAAAAAAATCTCTCATACAAACTATAACGAATTCTCACCATAACTCTAACCCTAAATGTGCTTGTTTCTTACCCTAAGTCGTCAATTTCAACACTAACTCTGAGCCTAAATGCACTCTATTCTAACCAAAATGCAATCCTGACACTAAGCCTAACCCTAAACCGCGATTCTACGAAAAAAACTCCAATACTAACTATAAGGAATTCTCACCACAACTCTAACCCTAAATGTGCTCGTTTCTAAACCTAACACTAAGTCGTCAATTTTAACACGAATTCTAACCCGGAATGCAATCTATTCTAAGAAAAATGCAATCCTGACACTAAGCCTAACCCAAAACCGCGATTCTACGAAAGAAACTCTAATGCTAACGATACCGAATTCTCACCATAACTCTAACCCTAAAGGTGCTCGTTTCTAACCCTAACACTAAGTCGTCAATTTCAACACTAACCCTAAGCTTAAATGCACTCTATTCTAACCAAAATGCAATCCTGACACTAAGCCTAACCCTAAACCTCGATTCTACGAAAAAAACTCTACTACTAACTATAACGAATTCTCACCATAACTGTAACTCTAAATGTGCTCGTTTCTAACCCTAATACTAAGTCGTCAATTTCAAAACTAACCCTAAGCCTAAATGCACTCTATTCTAACCAAAATGCAATCCTGACACTAAGCCTAACCCTAATCCTCGATTCTATGAAAAAAAACGCTAATACTAACTGTAACAAATTCTCACCGTAACTGTAACCCTAAATGTACTCGTTTCTAACACTAACACTATGTCAT
>NW_027325293.1:27500-39802 GCF_028372415.1 Notamacropus eugenii | reverse complement strand
GCAGAGAGAGAATTTATACAGATAGAGAAAAAAAGAAAGACAGGGTGAGAGAGAGAGAGAGAGAGTGAGAGAGAAGCAGTATGGCGGTCAGAGACAGACTGCATATGTTAGAATTTCTGTATGTGTGTTTGTGAGAGCATATTGTTTTGAGGACGTCTTGCACAGACAGAGAGAGAGAAATAGTGTGTGTGTATGTGTGTGTGTGTGTGTGTGTGTGAGACACAGAGAGACGAGAGAGAGACACACAGAGAAAGAGACAGAGAGAGAGAGACACACACACAGAGAGAGAGAGATGAAGCAGACAAAGGTATATATAAAGAGATGTTAGAGTGAAAGCTAGAGTGTATATACTGGAGTGTGTGACTGTGTGTGTGAGTATGTGTGTGTGTGCGACACAAAATACTTTTGAGTATATTTTGGGGAGAAAGTGTGTATGGGTCTGTGCGTGAGAGAGAGACAGAGGCAGAGAGAGAGAATTTATAGACATAGACAGACAGAGGGAGAAAGAGAGAAGGCAAATATGTATGTGTATATATAGGTATATATTCATACATACATACATATATATATATATATATATATATATATATATATATATATATATATATATATATATATATATATATATATATATACTTTATAGGTAGAAAGAATTTATGTCTGGTGTGTGTGAGAGACAGAGAAACAGAGGCAGAGAGACAGAGAGAAGGCAGGAGAAAGACAGAGTGAGAGACAGATGGGGCAGACAGAGATATTTATACAGGAAATCTGTGAGTCAAAGACACAGAGTACATGTTGGAGTTTGTGTGCGTGTGCATTTGTGAGACAATATATTCTGAGTAAGTTTTCGGGTGAAAATGTGTATGTGTCTGTAGGTGAGAAAGAGACAGAAAGAGAGGGACACACAGAGAGAGACAGAAGGTAAGAAGGTAGAGAGTAAGAGAGGGAGAAACACAGGGAGAGGGGGAGAGAGAGAGAGGGTGAGGGAGAGAGGGAGAGAGATTGCGAGGGAAAGGGGGAGAGAGGGGGAGAGAGGGAGAAAGGGAGAGACAGGGAGACAGGGAGAGAGGGGGAAGGGGGAGAGATAGGGCAGGAAGGAGCGAGGGAAAGGGAGAGAGCAGGAGCGGGAGCAACAGGAAAGGAGAGAGGGAGGGTGGAAGGGAGAGAGGGAGAGGGAGAGAGGGAGAGGGAGAGAGGGAGAGGGAGGGACAGAGGGAGAAAGAGTGGGAGGGAGGGGGGAGAGAGGGAGACAGGGCGACAGGAAGCCTGTGATGGAGACAGAGGGAGAGAAAGGGAGAGAGAGAGAGAAAGAGAGGGAGGGAGAGAGAGAGACAGTGAGGTGGGAGACGGAGAGAGGGGAGAGGGTGAGAGAGGTGGGGGAAGGAGAGAGGGAGAGACATAGAGGGGGGCAGGGGGGAGAGATAGGGCAGGAGAGAGGGAGAGTGGGAGGGAGGGAGTGGGAGAGAGGGAGAGGGAGAGAGGGAGAGGGAGGGACAGAGGGAGAAAGAGTGGGAGGGAGGGGGGAGAGAGGGAGACAGGGCGACAGGGAGCCTGTGATGGAGACAGAGGGAGAGAGAGAGAAAGAGAGGGAGGGAGAGAGAGAGAGAGGGAGAGAGAGAGAGGGGGGCAGGGGAAAAGATAGGGCAGGAGAGAGGGAGGGTGGGAGGGAGTGGGAGAGAGGAGGAGAGAGAGAGAGAGTGTGTGAGTGGGAAATGGAGAGAGGGGGAGACACGGCCGAAAGGGGAGAGGGAGAAGGAGTGAGTGGGGCAGGGGGAGAGATAGGGCGGGAAAGAGGGAGGGTGGGAGGGAGAGAGGGGGAGAGATAGGGTGGGAATGAGAGGGGAAGAGGGAGAGAGCGGGAGAAGTAGAGAGACGCTGAAAGAGGGGGAGGGGGAGAGAGGTGGGGGTAGGAGAGAGGGAGAGGGAGACAGGGGGTCAGGGAGAGAGATAGGGTGGGAAGGAGAGGAGGAGATAGAGAGAGGGTGAAGGGGAGATGGAGAGAGAGGGAGAGATAGGGCTGAAAGGAGAAAATGAGAGGGAGAGGGAGAAGGAGAGATACGGAGGGAGAGAGGAAGGGTGGGAGGGAGACAGGGCAGGAGGGGGGGGAGGGGGGGGAAGGTTGGGGAAGGAGAGGTGGAGAGGGAGAGAGGGGGTCAGGGGAACATATCGGGGGGGAAGAAGAGAGGGAGAGGGGGAGAGAGCTGAAGAGAGGGAGAGAGGGAGAGGGAGAGAGCAGGGTAGGGTGAGAGATAGGGTCGGAGAGAAGGAACTTAGAAGGGAGAGGGAGACTGGGGGGAGAGGGAGGGACAGGGAGAGAGCGAGAGAGTGGGAGAGAGGGAAAAAGAGAGGGGGTGGGGGCAAAATAGATAGTCGGAGAGACAGGGTGGGAGAGAGGAAAGGTGGGAGGGAGAGAGTGGAAGAGAGGGAGAAAAGGCGAGAGAGTAGGAGGGTTAGAGAGGTGGGGGAAGGAGAGAGGGAAAGGGCGAGGGAAAGAGCGGGGTAGGTGAACATATGGGGGGGAAGAAGAGAGGGAGAGGGGGAGAGAGTTGAAGAGAGGGAGAGAGAGAGAGGAGGGAGAAAGAGTGGGAGAGGGAGAGAGTTGGAAAGATAGGGCGGAGGGAAAGAGGGGGCGAGGGAGAGAGGGTGAGAGCTGGAGAGATAGGACTAAAAGAAGAGAGGGAGAGGGAGAGAGGGGGAAACAGCTGAAGAGAGGGAGAGATCGGGAAAGAAAGTGAGAGGGAGAAAGGAGGGCAGGGGGACAGATGGGGTCGGAGAGAGGGAAGGTGGAAGGGAGAGAGCGGAAGAGAGGGAGAAAGGGCGAGAGAGTAGGAGGGTAAGAGATGTGTGGGAAGGACAGAGGGAGAGGGAGAAAGGAGGAAAGAGCTGAAAAGAGGGCGAGACCGGCAAAGAGAGGCAGAGGGCGAGAGGAGGGCAGGGGGAGAGTTAGGGCCGGGGAGGGGAAGAGAGGGAGGGAGGGAGATCGAGAGAGGGAGAGGGGGAGAGGTAGAGGGAGGGACAGAGAGAGAAAGATTGGGAGAGAGGGAGAGGGAAAGAGCAGGGTAGGGTGAGAGATAGGGTCGGAGAGAGGGAAGGTGGAAGGGACAGAGAGAGGGGGGGAGAGGGAGGGACAGGAGACAGGGAGAGGGAGGGATAGAGGGAGAAAGAGAGGGGGAGAGGGCAAAGTAGATAGGCGGAGAGATAGGGTGGGAGAGAGGGAAGGTGGGAGGGAGACAGCGGAAGAGAGGAGAAAGGGCGATAGAGTACGAGGGTAAGAGAGGTGGGGAAAAGAGAGATGGAAAGGGAGAGGAAAAGAGCGGGGAAGGGAAACATATCGGGGGGAAGAAGAGAGGGAGAGGGGGGGAGAGCTGAAGAGAGGGAGAGAGAGGGAGAGGGAGGGACAGAGGGAGCAAGAGTGGGAGAGGGAGAGAGGTGGAGAGATAGGGCAGAGGGAGAAAGGGGGAGACAGAGAGAGGGAGAGAGCTGGAGAGATATGGCTGAAAGAGGGGAGAGGGAGAGGGAGAGGACAGGGCCGCGGAGAGATAGGGTGGGACAGAGGGAGGGTGGGAGGGAAAGAGGGGGAGAAACTGGAAGAGAGGGAAAAAGGGAGAGAGAGAGGGACGGGCAGAGAGTTTGGGGAAGGAGAGAGGGAGAGGCAGAGAGGGTTGTAGAGTGAGAGATAGGGCAGGAAGAAGAGAGCGAGAGAAGGGGAGGTGGAGATGGAGAGAGAGGGAGGCGGAGATATAGGGCAGGAGAGAGGGAGGGTGGGAGAGAGGGAGTGGGAGAGAGGGAGAGGAAGCGACAGAGGCAGAAAGAGTGGGAGAGAGGGAGAGGGAGAGAGAGGGGTAGGGGGAGAGATAGGGTGGGAAAGAGGGTGTGTCGGAGGGAGACAGGGCTAGAGACAGGGTGGGGTGGGGAGAGGGAGAGAGTGGGAGAGGGAGAAAGAGAGAGGAAGAGGTCAAAAGTAGATAGGCGGAGAAATAGCGTGGGAGAGTTGGGAGGGAGAGAGCGGAAAAGAGGGAGAAAGGGCGAGAGAGTAGGAGGGTAAGAGAGGTGGGGGAAGGAGAGAGGGAGAGGGAGAGGAAAAGAGCAGGGCAGGGGAACATATAGGGGGAGAAGATGAGAGGGAGAGGGGGAGAGAGCTGAAGAGAGGAAGAGAGAGGGAGAGGGAGAGAGCAGGGTAGGGTGAGAGAGAGGGTCAGAGAGAGGGAAGGTGGAACGGAGAGGGACAGGGGAGGGAGAGGAAGGGAACGGGAGAGAGAGAGAGAGTGGGAGAGAGGGAGAAAGAGAGGGGGAGAGGGCAAAATAGATAGGCGGAGAGATAGGGTGGGAGAGAGGGATGGTAAGAGGGAGAGACCAGAAGAGAGGGAGAAAGGGCGAGAGAGTAGGAGGGTTAGGCAAGTGGGGGAAGGGGAGAGGGAAAGGGCGAGGGAAAGAGCGGGGTAGGTGAACATATGGGGGGGGGAAGAGGAGAGGGAGAGGGGGAGAGAGCTGAAGAAAGGGGGACAGAGGGAGAGGGAGGGGCACAGGAAAAAAGAGTGGGAGAGGGAGAGAGCTGGAGAGATGCGCCTGAAAGAAAAGAGTGAGAGGGAGAGAGCAGGGCAGGGGAGAGATAGGGTGGAAGAGAGGGAGGGTGGGAGGGAGAAAGAGGGAAAAAGCGAAAGAGAGGGAGAAAGGGGGAGAGAGAGAGATGGGCAAAGAGTTGGGGGAAGGAGAGAGGGAGAGGCAGAGAGGGTTGTAGAGGGAGAGATAGGGCAGGAAGAAGAGAGGTACAGAAGGGAGGTGGAGATGGAGAGAGAGGGAGGTGGAGAGATAGGGCAGAAGAGAGGGAGGGTGGGAGGGAGGAAGTGGGAGAGAGGGAGAGGAAGGCACAGAGGCAGAAAGAGTGGGAGTGAGAAAGAGGGAGAGATAGGGGTAGGGGGAGAGATAGGGTCGGAAATAGGGTGTGTGGGAGGGACAGAGGGGGAGAGAGAGGGTCGAAAGTGAAGAGGGAGAGAGTGGGAGAGAGGGAGAAAGAGAGGGGGAGAGACCAAAGCACATAGGCAGAGAGATAGGGTGGGAGATAGGAAAGGTGAGAGGGAGAGAGCGGAAGAGAAGGTGAAAGGGCGAGAGAGTAGGAGGGTTAGAGAGGTGGGGAAAGGAGAGAGGGAGAGGGAGAGGGAAAGAGCGGGGTAGGGGAACATATGGGGTGAAGAAGAAAGGGAGAGGGGGAGAGAGCTGAAGAGAGGGAGAGACAGGGAGAGGGAGAGAGCTGCAGAGATAGGGCTGAGGGAGAGATTGGGAGAGGGAGAAAGCTGGAGAGATGCGCCTGAAAGAAGAGAGGGAGTGGGAGAGAGCAGGACAGGGGAGAGATAGGGTGGAACAGAGGGAGGGTGGGAGCGAGAGAGGGGGAGAAAGCGGAAGAGAGGGAGAATCGGGGAAAGAGAGGGGGAGGGGGAAATAGGTAGGGTAGGGAGAGAGGGAGAGGCAGGGAGGGTTGCAGGGGGAGAAATAGTGAAGGAAGAAGAGAGGAAGCGAGGGGGAGGGCGAGATGGAGAGAGGTGGCGGTGGAGAGATAGGGTAGGAGAGAGAGAGCGTGGGAGGGAGGCAGTGGGAGAGAGGGAGAGGGAAGCATAGAGGCAGAAAGAGTGGACGAGAGGGAGAGGGAGAGAGAGTGGTAGGGGGAGAGATACCGTGGGAAAGAGGGTGGTTTGGACGGAGACAGGGGGAGAAATAGCGTGGGAAGGGGAGAGGAAGAGAGTGGGAGAGAGGGAGAAAGGGCGAGAGAGTAGGAGTGTAAGAGAGGTGGGGGAAGGAGGGAGGGAGAGGGAGAGGGAAAGAGCGGGGCAGGGGAACATACCGGGGGGGAAGAAGAGAGTTTGAGGGGGAGAGAGCTGAAGAGAGGGAGAGAGAGGGAGAGGGAGGGAAAAAGAGTGGGAGAGGGAGAGAGCTGGAGTGATAGGGCTGAGGGAGAGAGGGGAATAGGCAGAGCGGGAGAGAAGAAGAGACCTGGAGAGATAGGGCTGAAAGAAGAGAGGAAGAGGGAGAGAGGGGGAAACAGCTGTAGAGAGGGAGAGATTGGGAAAGAGTGAGAGGGAGAGAAGAGGGCAGGAGGAGTGATAGGGCGGGGTCGAAGAAGAGAGGGAGGCCGAGAGATGGAGAGAGGGAGAGGGGGACAGGGAGAGGGAGAGGGAGGGGCAGAAAGAGAAAGAGTGGTAGAGAGGGAGAGGGATAGAGCAGGGGTAGGGTGAGAGATAGGGTCGGAGAGAGGGAAGGTGGAAGTGAGAGGGAGAGGGGGGGAGCTGGAGGGACAGGGAGAGAGGGAGAGGGAGGGACAGAGGGAGAAAGAGAGGGGGAGAGGGCAAAGTGGATAGGCGAAGGGATAGGGTGGGAGAGAGGGAAGATGGGAGGGAGAGAGCGAAAGAGAGGGAGAAAGGGCTAGAGAGTAGGAGGGTTAGAGAGGAGGGGGAAGGAGAGAGGGAGAGAGAGAGGGAAAGAGCGGGGTAGGGGAACATATGGGGGTGAAGACGAAAGGGAGAGAGGGAGAGAGCTGAAGATAGGGAAAGACAAGGACAGGGCTGGGACAGAGGGAGAAAGAGTGGGAGAGGTAGAGAGCTGAAGAGATAGCGCTGAGTGAGAGATTGGGAGAGGGAAAGAGCTGGAGAGATGCGCCTGAATGAAGAGTGTGAGAGGGAGAGGGCAGGGCAGGGGAGAGATAGGGTGGAACAGAGGGAGGGGGGGGAGCGAGAGAGGGTGAGAAAGCAGAAGAGGGGGAGAAACGGGGAGAGAGAGGGAGGGGGAGATAGGTGGGGCAAGGAGAGAAGGAGAGGCAGGGAGGGTTGCAGGGGGAGAGAGAGTGGGAGAGAGGGAGAAAGAGCGAGAGAGTAGGAGAGTAAGAGAGGTGGGGAAGGAGAGAGGGAGAGGGAGAGGGAAAGAGCGGGGCAGGGGAACATATCGGGGGGGGGGAAAGAGAGTTAGAGGGGGAGAGAGCTGAAGAGAGGGAGAGAGAAGGAGAGGGAGTGAGAAAGCGTGGGAAAGAGAGAGAGCTGGAGAGATAGGGCTGAGAGAGAGAGGGGAAGAGGGAGAGAGGAAGAGACCTGGAAAGATAGGGCTGAAAGAAGAGAAGGAGAAGGAGAAGGAGAGAAGGGGAAACAGCTGAAGAGAGGGAGAGATCGGGAAAGAGAGTGAGAGGGAGAGAGGAGGGCAGGGATAGAGATAGGGCGGAGTCGAAGAAGAGAGGGAGGCAGGGAGATGGAAAGAGGGAGAGGGTGAGAGGGAGAGGGAGAGACAGAGAGAGAAGGAGTGGGAGAGAGGGAGAGGGATACAACAGGGTAGGGTGAGAGATAGGGTCGGAGAGAGGGAAGGTGGAAGGGAGAGGGAGAAGGGGGAAGAGGGAGGGACAGGGAGAGAGGGAGAGGGAGGAACAGAGGAAGAAAGAGAGGGGGAGAGGGCAAAATAGATAGGCGGAGAGATAGGGTGGCAGAGAGGGAAGGTGGGAGGGAGAGAGCGGAAGAGAGGGAGAAAGGGCGAGAAAGTAGGAGGGTTAGAGAGGTGGGGGAAGGAGAGAGGGAGAGGGAGAGGGAAAGAGCGGGGTAGGTGAACATATAGGGGGGAAGAAGAGAGGGAGAGGGGGAGAGAGCTGAAGAGAGGGAGAGAGAGGGAGAGGGAGGGACAGAGGGAGAAAGAGCGGGAGAGAGGGAGAGGGAGAGAGCAGGGAAGGGTGAGAGATAGGGTCGGAGAGAGGGAAGGTGGAAGGGAAGGGAGTGAGAGAGGGGGGGAGACGGAGGGATAAGAAGAGACGCAGAGGGAGGGACAGAGGGAGAAAGAGAGGGGGAGGGGGCAAAGTAGATAGGCGGAGAGATATGGTGGGATAGAGGGAAGGTGGGAGGGAGAGAGCAGAAGAGAGGGAGAAAGGGCGAGAGAGTAGGAGGGTTAGAGAGGTAGGGGAAGGAGAGAGGGAGAGGGAGAGGGAATGAGCGGAGTAGGTGAACATATGGGGGGAAAAGAAGAGAGGGAGAGGGGGAGAGAGCTGAATTGAGGGAGAGAGAGGTAGAGGGAGGGGCAGAGGAAGAAATAGTGGGAGAGAGCTGCAGAGGTAGGGTTGAGGGAGAGAGGGGGAGAGGGAGAGAGGGAGAGAGCTGGAGAGATGCGGTTAAAAGAGGGGAGAGGGAGAGGGAGAGAGCAGGGCAGCGGAGAGATAGGGTGGGATAGAGGGAGGGTGTCAGGGAGACAGGGGGAGAGAGCGGAAGAGAAGGGAGAAAGGGGGAGAGAGAGAGGGGGGCGGAGAGTTGAGGGAAGGAGAGAGGGAGAGGCAGAGAGGGTTGTAGAGAAAGAGATAGGGCAGGAAGAAGACAGCGAGAGAAGAGGAGGTGGAGATGGAGAAAGAGGGAGGTGGAGAGATAGGGCAGAAGAGAGGGAGTCTGGGATGGAGGAAGTGGGAGACAGGGAGAGGAAGGCACAGAGGCAGAAAGAGTGGGAGGGAGAAAGAGGGAGTGAGAGGGGTAGGGGGAGAGATAGGGTGGGAAAGAGGATGGGTGGGAGGGAGACAGGGGGAGATAAAGGGTGGGATGGGGAGAGGGAGAGAGTGGGAGAGAGGGAGAAAGAGAGGGGGAGAGGGCAAAGTAGATAGGCGGAGAGATAGGGTGGGAGAGAGGGAAGGTGGTAGGGAGAGAGCGGAAAAGAGGGAGCAAGGGCGAAAGAGTAGAAGGGTAAGAGAGGTGGGGGAAGGAGAGAGGAGAGCGAGAGGAAAAGAGCGGGGCAGGGGAACATATGGGGGGAAGAAGAGAGGGAGAGGGGGAGAGAGCTGAAGAACGGGAGAGAGAGGGAGAGGGAGGGGCAGAGGGAGAAAGAGTTGGAGAGGGAGACAGCTGTAGAGATGCGCCTGAAAGACGAGAGTGAGAGGGAGAGAGCAGGGCAGGGGAGAGATAGGGTGGAACAGAGGGAGGATGGGAGGGAGAGAGAGGGAGAAAGCGGAAGAGAGGGAGAAAGGGGGAGAGAGAGGGAGGGGCAAAGATTTAGGGGAAGGAGAGTGATAGAGGCAGAGAGGGTTGTAGAGGGAGAGATAGGGCAGAAAGAATAGAGGGAGAGAAGGGGAGGTGAAGATGGAGAGAGAGGGAGGTGGAGAGATAGGGCAGAAGAGAGGGAGGGTGGGAGGGAAGAAGTGGGAGAGAGGGAGAGGGAGGCACAGAGGCAGAAAGAGTGGGAAAGAGGGAGAGGGATAGAGAGGGGTAGGGGGAGAGATAGGATGTGAAAGATGGTGGGTGGGAGGGAGGCAGGGGGAGAGATAGGTTGGGAAGGGGAGAGGGAGAGAGTGGGAGAGAGGGAGAAAGGGCGAGGGAGTAAGAGGGTAAGAGAGGTGGGGGAAAGAGAGAGGGAGAGGGATAGGGAGAGGGATAAAGCGGGTCAGGGAAACATACGAGGGGGAAGAAGAGAGGGAGAGGGGGAGATCGCTGAAGAGAGGGAGAGAGAGGGAGAGGGAGGGACAGAGGGAGAAAGAGTGGGAGAGAGAGAGAGGTGGAGAGATAGGACAGAGGGAGAAAGGGGGAGAGGGAGAGAGGGAGAGAGCTGGAGAGATGTGGTTGAAAGAAGAGAGGGAGAGGGAGAGAGCAGGGCAGCGGAGAGATAGTGTGGGACAGAGGTAGGGTGGGAGGGAGAGAGGGGGAGAAAGCGGAAGAGAAGGAGAAAGGGGGAGAGAGAAGGAGGGGCAGAGAGTTGGGGGAAGGAGAGAGGGAGAGGCAGCGAAGGTTGCAGGGGGAGAGATAGTGGAGGAAGAAGAGAGGGAGCGAAGGGGAGGAGGAAATGGAGAGAGGTAGCGGTGGAGAGATAGGGCAGCAAAGAGGGCGTGTGGGAGGGAGGCAGTGGGAGAGAGGGAGAGGAAGGCACAGAGACAGAAAGGGTGGGGGAGAGGGAGAGCGAGAGAGAGGGGCAGGGGGAGAGATAGCGTGGGAAAGAGGGTGGGTGGGAGGGAAACAGGGGGAGAGGTAGCGTGGGAAGGGGAGAGGAAGAGAGTGGGAGAGAGTGAGCAAGGGGGAGAGAGTAGGAGAGTAAGAGAGGTGGGGGAAGGAGAGAGGGAGAGGGAGAGGGAAAGAGAGGGGCAGGGGAACATATCGGGGGGGAAGAAGAGAGTTAGAGGGGGAGACAGCTGAAGAGAGGGAGAGAGAGGGAGAGGGAGGGACAGAGGGAGAAAAGAGTGGGAGAGAGGGAGAGGGAGAGAGCAGGGTAGCGTGAGTGATAGTGTCGGAGAGAGGGAAGGTGGAAGGGACAGAGAGAGGGGGGGAGAGGGAGGGACAGGAAGAGAGGGAGAGGGAGGGACAGAGGGAGAAAGAGAGGGGGAGAGGGCAAAGTAGATAGGCGGAGAGAGAGGGTGGGAAAGAGGGTGGGTGGGAGCAAGACAGGGGGAGAGACAGGGTGGGAAGGGGAGAGGGAGAGAGTGGGAGAGAGGGAGAAAGAGAGGGGGAGAGGGCAAAGTAGATAGGCGGAGAGATAGGGTGGGAGAGAGGAAAGGTGGTAGGGAGAGAGGCGAAGAGTGGGAGCAAGGGCGAAAGAGTAGGAGGGTAAGAGAGGTGGGCGAAGGAGGGAGGGAGAGGGAGAGGAAAAGAGCGGGGCAGGGGAACATATATGGGGGAAGAAGAGAGGGAGAGGGGGAGAGAGCTGAAGAGAGGCAGAGAGAGGGAGAGGGAGGGAGAAAGAGTGGGAGCGGGAGAGAGCTGGAGAGACAGGGCTGAGGTAGAGATTGGGAGAGGGAGAGAGCTGGTGAGATAGGGCTGAGGGAGAGAGGGAGTGGGAGAGACGGGGAGAGAGCTGAAGAGAGGGAGAGTTCGGTAAACAGAGTGAGAGGGAGAGACGAGGGCTGGGGGAGAGATAGGGCGGGGTCGAGGAAGAGAGGGAGGCAGGGAGATGGAAAGAGGGAGAGAGGGAGAGGGAGATGGAGAGACACAGAGAGAAAAAGTGGGATAGAGGGACAGGGAGAGAGCAGATTAGGGGAGAGATAGGGTCGGAGAGAGGGAAGGTGGAAGGAAGAGGGAGATAGAGAGACGGAGAGAGGGAGCAAGAGGAAGAGAGCGAGAGGGAGGGACAGAGGGAGAAAGAGAGGGGGAGGGGGCAAAGTAGATAGGCGGAGACATAGCGTGGGAGAGAGGGAACGTGGGAGGGAGAGACCGGAAGAGAGGAAGAAAGGGGGGAAGGAGAGAGGGGGAGGGAGAGGAAAATAGCGGGGCAGCGGAATATATTGGGGGGGAAGAAGAGAGGGAGAGAGGGAGAGAGCTGAAGAGAAGGAGAGAGAGGGAGAGGGAGGGACAGAGGGAGAAAGAGTGGGAGAGGGAGAGAGCTGGAGAGATAGGGCTGAGGGAGAGAGGGGAAGAAGGAGAGACGGAAAGAGCTGGAGAGATGCGGCTGAAAGAAGAGAAGGTGAGGCAGAGAGCAGGGCAACGGAGAGATAGGGTGGGACAGAGGGAGGGTTGGAGGGAGAGGGGGAGAAAGCGGAAGAGAGGGAGACAGTGGGAGAGAGAGGGAGGGGGAGAGAGTTGGGGAAGGAGAGAGGAAGAGGCAGAGAGGGTTGCAGGGGGAGAGCAGGGGGAGAGATAGCCTAGGAAGTAGAGAGAGAGAGGTAGAGAGGAGGAAAGAGAGGGAGAGATAGAGGGTAGGAGAGAGGAAGAGTGGCAGGGAGAGAGGGAGAGAGATGGGGAGAGGCGGAGAGATCGGCCAGAAGTCGAGGGAAGGTGGGAGGGAAAGAGGGGGAGAGGGCGGGATAGGGAGAGAGGGAGAGGAAGGGACAGAGGGAGGGAGAGAGGGGGAGAGGGCGAAGTAGAGAGGCGGAGAGATAGGCCAGGAGAGAGGGAGGCGGGGAGGTAGAGAGGGGGAGAGGGAGAAGGAGAGAGCGGGAGAGATAGGGTGGGAGAGCGGAAAGGTGGGAGGGAGAAAGGGGGAGAGAGGGGGAGAGGGAGGGAGGGATCGAGAGAGAAAGAGTGGGAGAGAGGGCGAGGGAGAGAGAGGGAGAAAGCGGAAGAGAGGGAGAAAGGGGGAGAGAGCGGGAGAAGGCCGTCGTAGTTTGTGGGTGTTTGATCTGTGTAAAGGTACAGTTGTAGTGATACGTGTTTGAGAGAGATTTGGTAAGTAACGTCTGTTTTATAAGGTTTGTTTGTAGGGTTGTGTTTTAGGTTAGGTGTGTTCGTTTGTTGTTAGGTGTGTAAGGGGAGAGTTGTTGTGTACAATGTACGAGATAGAGTTTGTGGACTCACCGGCGTTTTTGAGGTTGAAGTAGGCGTTGAGGAGCGTTGCCGTGGCCGGCGGGTGAATGTGTGAGAGATTCGAATGTGGTTGGAGACGGG
>NW_027325292.1:27500-40278 GCF_028372415.1 Notamacropus eugenii | reverse complement strand
CTCTAAACCTAACACTAACCCTAGCCTTAACCCAAAATGCGCTCTAACACTAACCCTGACCCTAACCCTAACCATAAATGAGCTCTAACCCTGACTCTAATCCTAACCCTAACCCTAACCCTAACCCTAACCCTAAATGAGCTCTAACCTGACTCTAACACTAACCCTAACCCTAACCCTAACCCTAACCCAAACCCTAACCCTAACCCTAACCCTAACCCTAAACCTAAATTCTAACACTAATCCTAACCCTAACCCTATCCCTAACCCTAACACTAACACTAACCCTAAATGCGCTAACCCTAACCCTAACCCTAACTCTAAATGTGCACTAACCCTAAACCTAACCCTAACCCTACTCCTAACCCTAACCCTAAATGTGCACTAACCCTAACCCTAACCCTAACCCTGACCCTAAATGAGCTCTAACCCTGACTCTAACACTAACCCTAACCCCTAACCCTAACCCTAACCCCAACCCTAACCCTAACCCTAACCCTAACACAAACCCAAACTCTAAACCCTAACCCTAACCCTAACCCTAACCCTAACCCCAACCCTAACCCTAACCCTAACCCTAACCCTAAACCTAACACTAGCCCTAACCCTAAACCTAACCCAACCATAACCCTAACCTAACCCTAACCCTAACGCTAACCCCTAACCTTAGCCCTAACCCTAACCCTAGCCCTAACCCAAAATGCGCTCTAACTCTAACCCTAACCCTAACCCTAACACAAAATGAGCTCTAACCCTAACCCCTAAACCTAACCCTAAATGCACAATGCACTCTAAACCTGACCCTAACCCTAACACTAACCCTAACCCTAAAGCGAAATTCTAACACTAATCCTAACCCTAACCCTATGACTAACCCTAACCCTAACCCTAACCCTAACCTTAAATGCACTAACCCTAACCCTAACCCTAACCCTAACCCTAAATGAGCTCTAACCCTGACTCTAACCCTAACCCTAACCCTAACCCTAACCATAACCACAACCCTAAACCTTAACCTAACACTAACCCTAACCCTAACCCTAACCCTAACCCTAAATGAGCTCTAACCCTGACTCTAACCCTAAATCTAACCCTAACCCTACCCCTAACCCCAACTCTAACCCTAACCCTAAGCCTAACCCAAAACCCTAAACCTAATCCTAACCCTAACCCAAAAAGCGCTATAACCCTAACCCTGACCCTAACCCGAAATGCGCTCTAACCCTAACCCCAAACACCAATGCTAAACCTAACCTTAACCCTAAATGCACTCTAAGGCTAACCCTAACCCTAACCCTAACCCTAACCCTAACGCTAACCCTAACCCTAGCCGTAACCCTAACCCTAGCCCTAACCCAAAATGCACTCTAACTCTAACCCTAACCCTAACCCTAACCCAAAATGCGCTCTAACCCTAACCCTAACCCTAACCCTAAATGCACAATGCACTTTAACCCTGACCCTAACCCGAACCCTAACCCTAACCCTAACCCTAAATGTGCTAACCCTAACCCTAACCCTAACCCTAAATGTGAACTAACCCTAACCCTAACCCTAACCTTAACCCTAAATGAGCTCTAACCCTGACTCTTACCCTATCCCTAACTCTAAACCTAATAATAACCCAACCCTTAGCCAAACCCTAACTCTAACCCTAACCCTAACCCTAAACCTAACCCTAAATGAGCTCTAAACATGACTCTAACCCTAACCCTAACCCTAACCCTAACCCTAAATGTGCACTTTAACCCTGACCCTAACCCTAACACTAACCCTAACCCTAACCCTAACCCTAACACTAACCCTAACCCTAAACGTAAATTGTAACACTAATCCTAACCCTAACACTATCCCTAACCCTAACACTAACCCTAACACTAACCCTAACCCCAACCCTAACCCTAACCCTAACCCTAACCCTAACCCTAACCCTAACCATAACCCTAACCCTAACCCTAACCCTAACCCTAAACTAACCCTAACCCTAAACCAAAATTGTAACACTAATCCTAACCCTAACCCTATCCCTAACCCTAACACTAACCCTAACCCTAACCCTTACCCTAAATGCACAATGCACTCTGACCCTGACCCTAACCCTAACACTAACCCGAACCCTAAACCTAAATTCTAACACTAATTCTAACCCTAACCCTATCCCTAACCCTAACCCTAACCCTAACCCTAACCCTAAATGCGCTAACCCTAACCCTAACCCTAACCCTAACCCTAACCCAAAATGAGCTTTAACCCTAACCCTAAACCTAACCCTAAATGCACAATGCACTCTAACCCTGACCCTAACCCTAACACTAACCCTAACCCTAAACCTAAATTCTAACACTAATCCTAACCCTAACCCTATCCCTAACCCTAACCCTAACCTTAAATGCGCTAACCATCACCCTAACCCTAACCCCTAACCCTAACCTAAATGAGCTCTAACCCTGACTCTAACCCTAACCCTAACCTAACCCTAACCATAACCCCAACCCTAACCCTAACCCTAACCCTAACCCTAACCCTAACTCTAACCTTATCCCAAAATGCGCTCTAACCCTAAAACTAACCCTAACCCTAACCCTAAATGAGCTCTAACCCTGACACTAACCCTAACCCTAACCGTAACCCTAACCCTAACCCCAACCCTAACTCTAACAATAACCCTAACCCTAACCCCAACCCTCACCCTAACCCTAACCCTAACCCTAACCCTAACCCTAAACCTAACTGTAACCCTAGCCCTAACCCAAAATGCGCTATAACCCTAACCCTAACCTTAACCCTAAATGCACAATGCACTCTAACCCTGACCCTAACCCTAACACTAACCCTAACCCTAAACGTAAATTCTAACACTAATCCAAACTCTAACCCTATCCCTAACCCTAACCCTAACCCTAACCCTAACCCTAATGCTAAACCTAACCTTAACCCTAACCCTAACCCTAATCCTAACCCTATCTTTAACCCTAACCCTAACACAAAGCTCTAACGCCAACCCTAAATGGGCTCTAGCCCTAACCCTAACTCTAACCCTAACCCTAACCCTAACCCTAACCCTAACCTTAACCCTATCCCTAACCCTAACCCTAACCCTAACCCTAACCCTAACGCTAAACCTAACCTTAACCCTAACCCTAACCCTAACCCTAACCCTAACCCTAACCCAAAATGAGCTCTAACCCTAACCCTAACCCTAAGGCTAAATGCACAATGCACTTTAACCCTGACCCTAACCCTAACACTAACCCTAACCCTAAACCTAAATTCTAACACTAATCCTAACCCTAAACCTATCCCCTAACCCTAACCCTAACCCTAACCCTAACCCAAAATGCGCTCTAACACTAACCCTGACCCTAACCCTAACCATAAATGAGCTCTAACCCTAACCCTAACCCTAACCCTAACCCTAACCCTAGGCCTAACGCAAAATGCGCTCTAAACCTAACACTAACCCTAGCCTTAACCCAAAATGCGCTCTAACACTAACCCTGACCCTAACCCTAACCATAAATGAGCTCTAACCCTGACTCTAATCCTAACCCTAACCCTAACCCTAACCCTAACCCTAACCCTAAATGAGCTCTAACCCTGACTCTAACCCTAACCCTAACCCTAACCCTAACCCTAACCCAAACCCTATCCCTAACCCTAACCCTAACCCTAAACCTAAATTCTAACACTAATCCTAACCCTAACCCTATCCCTAACCCTAACACTAACACTAACCCTAAATGCGCTAACCCTAACCCTAACCCTAACTCTAAATGTGCACTAACCCTAAACCTAACCCTAACCCTACTCCTAACCCTAACCCTAAATGTGCACTAACCCTAACCCTAACCCTAACCCTGACCCTAAATGAGCTCTAACCCTGACTCTAACCCTAACCCTAACCCCTACCCTAACCCTAACCCCAACCCTAACCCTAACCCTAACCCTAACCCTAACCATAACCCTAACACTAACCTAAACTCTAAACCCTAACCCTAACCCTAACCCTAACCCCAACCCTAACCCTAACCCTAACCCTAACCCTAAACCTAACCCTAGCCCTAACCCTAAACCTAACCCAACCATAACCCTAACCTAACCCTAACCCTAACGCTAACCCTAACCTTAGCCCTAACCATAACCCTAGCCCTAACCCAAAATGCGCTCTAACTCTAACCCTAACCCTAACCCTAACACAAAATGAGCTCTAACCCTAACCCTAAACCTAACCCTAAATGCACAATGCACTCTAAACCTGACCCTAACCCTAACACTAACCCTAACCCTAAAGCTAAATTCTAACACTAATCCTAACCCTAACCCTATGACTAACCCTAACCCTAACCCTAACCTTAAATGCGCTAACCCTAACCCTAACCCTAACCCTAACCCTAAATGAGCTCTAACCCTGACTCTAACCCTAACCCTAACCCTAACCCTAACCATAACCACAACCCTAAACCTTAACCTAACCCTAACCCTAACCCTAACCCTAACCCTAACCCTAAATGAGCTTTAACCCTGACTCTAACCCTAAATCTAACCCTAACCCTACCCCTAACCCCAACTCTAACCCTAACCCTAAGCCTAACCCTAACCCTAAACCTAATCCTAACCCTAACCCAAAAAGCACTATAACCCTAACCCTGACCCTAACCCGAAATGCGCTCTAACCCTAACCCCAAACACCAATGCTAAACCTAACCTTAACCCTAAATGCACTCTAAAGCTAACCCTAACCCTAACCCTAACCCTAACCCTAACCCTAACCCTAACCCTAACCGTAAATGAGCTCTAACGCTGACTCTAACCCTAACCCTAACCCTAACCCTAACCCTAAATGCACTCTAACCCTAACCCTAACCCTAACCATAACCATAACCCCAACCCTAACCCTAACCCTAACTCTAACCCTATCCCAAAATGCGCTCTAACCATAAAACTAACCCTAACCCTAACCCTAAATGAGCTCTAACCCTGACACTAACCCTAACCCTAACCGTAACCCTAACCCTAACCCCAACCCTAACTCTAACCCTAACCCTAACCCTAACCCCAACCCTCACCCTAACCCTAACCCTAATCCTAAACCTAACTGTAACCCTAGCCCTAACCCAAAATGCGCTATAACCCTAACCCTAACCTTCACCCTAAATGCACAATGCACTCTAACCCTGACCCTAACCCTAACACTAACCCTAACCCTAAACGTAAATTCTAACACTAATCCAAACTCTAACCCTATCCCTAACCCTAACCCTAACCCTAACCCTAACCCTAACCCTAACGCTAAACCTAACGTTAACCCTAACCCTAACCCTAACCCTAACCCTAACCCTCACCCAAAATGCGCTCTAACCCTAACCCTAACCCTAACCCTAAATGCACAATGCACTTTAACCCTGACCCTAACCCTAACACTAACCCTAACCCTAAACCTAAATTCTAACACTAATCCTAACCCTAAACCTATCCCTAACCCTAACCCTAACCCTAACCCTAACCCTAACCCTAACCCTAACCCTAACCCTAACCCTAAATGCGCTCTAACCCTAACCCTAACCCTAACCCTAACCCTAACCCTAACCCTAACCCTAACCCTAAACCTAAACCTAACCCTAACCCTAACCCTAACCCTAACCCTAACCCTAACCCTAACCCTAACCCTGACCCTAACCCTAACCCTAACCATAACCACAACCCTAAACCTTAACCTAACCCTAACCCTAACCCTAACCCTAACCCTAACCCTAAATGAGCTTTAACCCTGACTCTAACCCTAAATCTAACCCTAACCCTACCCCTAACCCCAACTCTAACCCTAACCCTAAGCCTAACCCTAACCCTAAACCTAATCCTAACCCTAACCCAAAAAGCACTATAACCCTAACCCTGACCCTAACCCGAAATGCGCTCTAACCCTAACCCCAAACACCAATGCTAAACCTAACCTTAACCCTAAATGCACTCTAAGGCTAACCCTAACCCTAACCCTAACCCAAAATGCGCTCTAACACTAACCCTGACCCTAACCCTAACCATAAATGAGCTCTAACCCTAACCCTAACCCTAACCCTAACCCTAAACCTAGGCCTAACGCAAAATGCGCTCTAAACCTAACACTAACCCTAGCCTTAACCCAAAATGCGCTCTAACACTAACCCTGACCCTAACCCTAACCATAAATGAGCTCTAACCCTGACTCTAATCCTAACCCTAACCCTAACCCTAACCCTAACCCTAACCCTAAATGAGCTCTAACCCTGACTCTAACCCTAACCCTAACCCTAACCCTAACCCTAACCCAAACCCTAACCCTAACCCTAACCCTAACCCTAAACCTAAATTCTAACACTAATCCTAACCCTAACCCTATCCCTAACCCTAACACTAACACTAACCCTAAATGCGCTAACCCTAACCCTAACCCTAACTCTAAATGTGCACTAACCCTAAACCTAACCCTAACCCTACTCCTAACCCTAACCCTAAATGTGCACTAACCCTAACCCTAACCCTAACCCTGACCCTAAATGAGCTCTAACCCTGACTCTAACCCTAACCCTAACCCCTACCCTAACCCTAACCCCAACCCTAACCCTAACCCTAACCCTAACCCTAACCATAACCCTAACACTAACCTAAACACTAAACCCTAACCCTAACCCTAACCCTAACCCCAACCCAAACCCTAACCCTAACCCTAACCCTAAACCTAACCCTAGCCCTAACCCTAAACCTAACCCAACCATAACCCTAACCTAACCCTAACCCTAATGCTAACCCTAACCTTAGCCCTAACCATAACCCTAGCCCTAACCCAAAATGCGCTCTAACTCTAACCCTAACCCTAACCCTAACACAAAATGAGCTCTAACCCTAACCCTAAACCTAACCCTAAATGCACAATGCACTCTAAACCTGACCCTAACCCTAACACTAACCCTAACCCTAAAGCTAAATTCTAACACTAATCCTAACCCTAACCCTATGACTAACCCTAACCCTAACCCTAACCTTAAATGCGCTAACCCTAACCCTAACCCTAACCCTAACCCTAAATGAGCTCTAACCCTGACTCTAACCCTAACCCTAACCCTAACCCTAACCATAACCACAACCCTAAACCTTAACCTAACCCTAACCCTAACCCTAACCCTAACCCTAACCCTAAATGAGCTTTAACCCTGACTCTAACCCTAAATCTAACCCTAACCCTACCCCTAACCCCAACTCTAACCCTAACCCTAAGCCTAACCCTAACCCTAAACCTAATCCTAACCCTAACCCAAAAAGCACTATAACCCTAACCCTGACCCTAACCCGAAATGCGCTCTAACCCTAACCCCAAACACCAATGCTAAACCTAACCTTAACCCTAAATGCACTCTAAGGCTAACCCTAACCCTAACCCTAACCCTAACCCTAACCCTAACCCTAACCCTAACCCTAACCCTAACCGTAAATGAGCTCTAACCCTGACTCTAACCCTAACCCTAACCCTAACCCTAACCATAACCCCAACCCTAACCCTAACCCTAACCCTATCCCAAAATGCGCTCTAACCATAAAACTAACCCTAACCCTAACCCTAAATGAGCTCTAACCCTGACACTAACCCTAACCCTAACCGTAACCCTAACCCTAACCCCCACCCTAACTCTAACAATAACCCTAACCCTAACCCCAACCCTCACCCTAACCCTAACCCTAACCCTAAACCTAACTGTAACCCTAGCCCTAACCCAAAATGCGATATAACCCTAACCCTAACCTTAACCCTAAATGCACAATGCACTCTAACCCTGACCCTAACCCTAACACTAACCCTAACCCTAAACGTAAATTCTAACACTAATCCAAACTCTAACCCTATCCCTAACCCTAACCCTAACCCTAACCCTAACGCTAAACCTAACGTTAACCCTAACCCTAACCCTAACCCTAACCCTAACCCTCACCCAAAATGCGCTCTAACCCTAACCCTAACCCTAAGCCTACATGCACAATGCACTTTAACCCTGACCCTAACCCTAACACTAACCCTAACCCTAAACCTAAATTCTAACACTAATCCTAACCCTAAACCTATCCCTAACCCTAACCCTAACCCTAACCCTAACCCAAAATGCGCTCTAACACTAACCCTGACCCTAACCCTAACAATAAATGAGCTCTAACCCTGACTCTAATCCTAACCCTAACCCTAACCCTAACCCCAACCGTAACCGTAACCCTAACCCTAACCCTAACCCTAACCCTAACCCTAGGCCTAACGCAAAATGCGCTCTAAACCTAACACTAACCCTAGCCTTAACCCAAAATGCGCTCTAACACTAACCCTGACCCTAACCCTAACCATAAATGAGCTCTAACCCTGACTCTAATCCTAACCCTAACCCTAACCCTAACCCTAACCCTAAATGAGCTCTAACCCTGACTCTAACACTAACCCTAACCCTAACCCTAACCCTAACCCAAACCCTAACCCTAACCCTAACCCTAACCCTAAACCTAAATTCTAACACTAATCCTAACCCTAACCCTATCCCTAACCCTAACACTAACACTAACCCTAAATGCGCTAACCCTAACCCTAACCCTAACTCTAAATGTGCACTAACCCTAAACCTAACCCTAACCCTACTCCTAACCCTAACCCTAAATGTGCACTAACCCTAACCCTAACCCTAACCCTGACCCTAAATGAGCTCTAACCCTGACTCTAACACTAACCCTAACCCTAACCCTAACCCTAACCCCAACCCTAACCCTAACCCTAACCCTAACACAAACCCAAACTCTAAACCCTAACCCTAACCCTAACCCTAACCCTAACCCCAACCCTAACCCTAACCCTAACCCTAACCCTAAACCTAACACTAGCCCTAACCCTAAACCTAACCCAACCATAACCCTAACCTAACCCTAACCCTAACGCTAACCCTAACCTTAGCCCTAACCCTAACCCTAGCCCTAACCCAAAATGCGCTCTAACTCTAACCCTAACCCTAACCCTAACACAAAATGAGCTCTAACCCTAACCCTAAACCTAACCCTAAATGCACAATGCACTCTAAACCTGACCCTAACCCTAACACTAACCCTAACCCTAAAGCGAAATTCTAACACTAATCCTAACCCTAACCCTATGACTAACCCTAACCCTAACCCTAACCCTAACCTTAAATGCACTAACCCTAACCCTAACCCTAACCCTAACCCTAAATGAGCTCTAACCCTGACTCTAACCCTAACCCTAACCCTAACCCTAACCATAACCACAACCCTAAACCTTAACCTAACACTAACCCTAACCCTAACCCTAACCCTAACCCTAAATGAGCTCTAACCCTGACTCTAACCCTAAATCTAACCCTAACCCTACCCCTAACCCCAACTCTAACCCTAACCCTAAGCCTAACCCTAACCCTAAACCTAATCCTAACCCTAACCCAAAAAGCGCTATAACCCTAACCCTGACCCTAACCCGAAATGCGCTCTAACCCTAACCCCAAACACCAATGCTAAACCTAACCTTAACCCTAAATGCACTCTAAGGCTAACCCTAACCCTAACCCTAACCCTAACCCTAACGCTAACCCTAACCCTAGCCGTAACCCTAACCCTAGCCCTAACCCAAAATGCACTCTAACTCTAACCCTAACCCTAACCCTAACCCAAAATGCGCTCTAACCCTAACACTAACCCTAACCCTAAATGCACAATGCACTTTAACCCTGACCCTAACCGAACCCTAACCCTAACCCTAACCCTAAATGTGCTAACCCTAACCCTAACCCTAACCCTAAATGTGAACTAACCCTAACCCTAACCCTAACCTTAACCCTAAATGAGCTCTAACCCTGACTCTTACCCTATCCCTAACTCTAAACCTAATAATAACCCAACCCTTAGCCAAACCCTAACTCTAACCCTAACCCTAACCCTAAACCTAACCCTAAATGAGCTCTAAACATGACTCTAACCCTAACCCTAACGCCTAACCCTAACCCTAAATGTGCACTTTAACCCTGACCCTAACCCTAACACTAACCCTAACCCCTAACCCTAACCCCTAACACTAACCCTAACCCTAAACGTAAATTGTAACACTAATCCTAACCCTAACACTATCCCTAACCCTAACACTAACCCTAACACTAACCCTAACCCCAACCCTAACCCTAACCCTAACCCTAACCCTAACCCTAACCCTAACCATAACCCTAACCCTTAACCCTAACCCTAACCCTAAACTAACCCTAACCCTAAACCAAAATTGTAACACTAATCCTAACCCTAACCCTATCCCTAACCCTAACACTAACCCTAACCCTAACCCTTACCCTAAATGCACAATGCACTCTGACCCTGACCCTAACCCTAACACTAACCCGAACCCTAAACCTAAATTCTAACACTAATTCTAACCCTAACCCTATCCCTAACCCTAACCCTAACCCTAACCCTAACCCTAAATGCGCTAACCCTAACCCTAACCCTAACCCTAACCCTAACCCAAAATGAGCTTTAACCCTAACCCTAAACCTAACCCTAAATGCACAATGCACTCTAACCCTGACCCTAACCCTAACACTAACCCTAACCCCTAAACCTAAATTCTAACACTAATCCTAACCCTAACCCTATCCCTAACCCTAACCCTAACCCTAACCCTAACCTTAAATGCGCTAACCATCACCCTAACCCTAACCCTAACCCTAACCCTAAATGAGCTCTAACCCTGACTCTAACCCTAACCCTAACCCTAACCCTAACCATAACCCCAACCCTAACCCTAACCCTAACCCTAACCCTAACCCTAACTCTAACCTTATCCAAAATGCGCTCTAACCCTAAAACTAACCCTAACCCTAACCCTAAATGAGCTCTAACCCTGACACTAACCCTAACCCTAACCGTAACCCTAACCCTAACCCCAACACTAACTCTAACAATAACCCTAACCCTAACCCCAACCCTCACCCTAACCCTAACCCTAACCCTAACCCTAACCCTAAACCTAACTGTAACCCTAGCCCTAACCCAAAATGCGCTATAACCCTAACCCTAACCTTAACCCTAAATGCACAATGCACTCTAACCCTGACCCTAACCCTAACACTAACCCTAACCCTAAACGTAAATTCTAACACTAATCCAAACTCTAACCCCTATCCCTAACCCTAACCCCTAACCCTAACCCTAACCCTAATGCTAAACCTAACCTTAACCCTAACCCTAACCCTAATCCTAACCCTATCTTTAACCCTAACCCTAACACAAAGCTCTAACGCCAACCCTAAATGGGCTCTAGCCCTAACCCTAACTCTAACCCTAACCCTAACCCTAACCCTAACCCTAACCTTAACCCTATCCCTAACCCTAACCCTAACCCTAACCCTAACCCTAACGCTAAACCTAACCTTAACCCTAACCCTAACCCTAACCCTAACCCTAACCCTAACCCAAAATGAGCTCTAACCCTAACCCTAACCCTAACCCTAAATGCACAATGCACTCTAACCCTGACCCTAACCCTAACACTAACCCTAACCCTAACCTAAATTCTAACACTAATCCTAACCCTAACCCTATCCCTAACCCTAACCCTAACCTTAAATGCGCTAACCATAACCCTAACCCTAATCCTAACCCTAACCCTAAATGAGCTCTAACCCTGACTCTAACCCTAACCCTAACTGTAACCCTAAGCCTAACCCCAACCCTAACCCTAACCCTAACCCTAACCCTAACCCTAACCCTAACCCTAAATGAGCTCTAACCCTGACCCTAACCCTAACCCTAACTGTAACCCTAAGACTAACCCCAACCCTAACACTAACCCTAACCCTAACCCTAACCCCAACCTCACACTAACCCTAACCCTAACCCTAACCCTAACCCTAAACATAACTGTAACCCTAGCCCTAACCCAAAATGCGCTATAACCCTAACCCTAACCTTAACCCTAAATGCACAATGCACTCTAACCCTGACCCTAACCCTAACACTAACCCTAACCCTAAACGTAAATTCTAACACTAATCCAAACTCTAACCCTATCCCTAACCCTAACCCTAACCCTAAACCTAACCCTAACGCTAAACCTAACCTTAACCCTAACCCTAACCCTAACGCTAACCCTAACCCTAAACCTAACCCAAAATGAGCTCTAACCCTAACCCTAAACCTAACCCTAAATGCACAATGCACTCTAACCCTGACCCTAACCCTAACACTAACCCTAACCCTAAACCTAAATTCTAATATTAATCCTAACCCTAACCCCTATCCCTAAACCCTAAACCTAACCTAACCCTAACCTTAAATGCGCTAACCATAACCCTAACCCTAACCCTAACCCTAACCCTAAATGAGCTCTAACCCTGACTCTAACCCTAACCCTAACCCTAACCATAACCATAACCCCAACCCTAACCCTAACCCTAACCCTAAACGTAAATTCTAACACTAATCCTATCTCTAACCCTATCCCTAACCCTAACCCTAATCCTAACCCTATCTTTAACCCTAACCCTAACGCAAAGCTCTAACGTCAACCCTAAATGGGCTCTACCCCTAACCCTAACTCTATCCCTAACCCTAACCCTAACCCTAACCCTAACCCTAACGCTAAACCTAACCTTAACCCTAACCCTAACCCTAACGCTAACCCTAACCGTAACCCTAACCCAAAATGAGCTCTAACCCTAACCCTAACCCTAACCCTAAATGCACAATGCACTCTAACCCTGACCTTAACCCTAACACT
>NW_027325292.1:20000-22500 GCF_028372415.1 Notamacropus eugenii | reverse complement strand
TATGACTAACCCTAACCCTAACCCTAACCCTAACCTTAAATGCACTAACCCTAACCCTAACCCTAACCCTAACCCTAAATGAGCTCTAACCCTGACTCTAACCCTAACCCTAACCCTAACCATAACCATAACCACAACCCTAAACCTTAACCTAACACTAACCCTAACCCTAACCCTAACCCTAACCCTAAATGAGCTCTAACCCTGACTCTAACCCTAAATCTAACCCTAACCCTACCCCTAACCCCAACTCTAACCCTAACCCTAAGCCTAACCCTAACCCTAAACATAATCCTAACCCTAACCCAAAAAGCGCTATAACCCTAACCCTGACCCTAACCCGAAATGCGCTCTAACCCTAACCCCAAACACCAATGCTAAACCTAACCTTAACCCTAAATGCACTCTAAGGCTAACCCTAACCCTAACCCTAACCCTAACCCTAACGCTAACCCTAACCCTAGCCGTAACCCTAACCCTAGCCCTAACCCAAAATGCACTCTAACTCTAACCCTAACCCTAACCCTAACCCAAAATGCGCTCTAACCCTAACCCTAACCCTAACCCTAAATGCACAATGCACTTTAACCCTGACCCTAACCCTAACACTAACCCTAACCCTACACCTAAATTCTAACACTAATCCTAACCCTAATCCTATCCCTAACCCTAACCCTAACCCTAACCCTAACCCTAACCCAAAATGCGCTCTAACCCTAACCCTAACCGTAACCCTAACCCTAAATGAGCTCTAACCCTGACTCTAACCCTAACCCTAACCCTAACCCTAACCGTAGCCCTAACCCAAAATGCGCTCTAACCCTAACCATAACACTAACCCTAACCCAAAATGCGCTCTAACGCTAACCCTAACCCTAACCCTAAATGCACGATGCACTCTAGCCCTGACACTAACCCTAACACTAACCATAACCCTAAACCTAAATTCTAACACTAATCCTAACCCTAACCCTATTCCTAACCCTAACACTAACCCTAACCCTAACCCTAACCCTAAATGTGCTAACCCTAACCCTAATCCTAACCCTAAATGTGAACTAACCCTAACCCTAACCCTAACCCTAACCTTAAATGCACTAACCCTAACCCTAACCCTAACCCTAACCCTAAATGAGCTCTAACCCTGACTCTAACCCTAACCCTAACCCTAACCATAACCATAACCACAACCCTAAACCTTAACCTAACACTAACCCTAACCCTAACCCTAACCCTAACCCTAAATGAGCTCTAACCCTGACTCTAACCCTAAATCTAACCCTAACCCTACCCCTAACCCCAACTCTAACCCTAACCCTAAGCCTAACCCTAACCCTAAACCTAATCCTAACCCTAACCCAAAAAGCGCTATAACCCTAACCCTGACCCTAACCCGAAATGCGCTCTAACCCTAACCCCAAACACCAATGCTAAACCTAACCTTAACCCTAAATGCACTCTAAGGCTAACCCTAACCCTAACCCTAACCCTAACCCTAACGCTAACCCTAACCCTAGCCGTAACCCTAACCCTAGCCCTAACCCAAAATGCACTCTAACTCTAACCCTAACCCTAACCCTAACCCAAAATGCGCTCTAACCCTAACCCTAACCCTAACCCTAAATGCACAATGCACTTTAACCCTGACCCTAACCCTAACACTAACCCTAACCCTACACCTAAATTCTAACACTAATCCTAACCCTAATCCTATCCCTAACCCTAACCCTAACCCTAACCCTAACCCTAACCCAAAATGCGCTCTAACCCTAACCCTAACCGTAACCCTAACCCTAAATGAGCTCTAACCCTGACTCTAACCCTAACCCTAACCCTAACCCTAACCGTAGCCCTAACCCAAAATGCGCTCTAACCCTAACCATAACACTAACCCTAACCCAAAATGCGCTCTAACGCTAACCCTAACCCTAACCCTAAATGCACGATGCACTCTAGCCCTGACACTAACCCTAACACTAACCATAACCCTAAACCTAAATTCTAACACTAATCCTAACCCTAACCCTGTTCCTAACCCTAACACTAACCCTAACCCTAACCCTAACCCTAAATGTGCTAACCCTAACCCTAATCCTAACCCTAAATGTGAACTAACCCTAACCCTAACCCTAACCTTAACCCTAAATGAGCTCTAACCCTGACTCTTACCCTATCCCTAACTCTAAACCTAATCCTAACCCCAACCCTTAGCCAAACGCTAACTCTAACCCTAACCCTAACCCAAACCTAACCCTAAATGAGCTCTAAACATGACTCTAACCCTAACCCTAACCCTAACCCTAACCCTAAATGCGCACTTTAACCCTGACCCTAACCCTAACACTAACCCTAACCCTATCCCTAACCCTAACCCTAACCCTAACCCTAAATGCACTAACCCTAACCCTAAACCTAAATTGTAACACTACTCCTAACCCTAACCCTATCCGTAACACTAACTTTAACCCTAACCCTAAATGCTCTAACCCTAACCCTAACC
>NW_027325292.1:0-7500 GCF_028372415.1 Notamacropus eugenii | reverse complement strand
ATTCTAACACTAATCCAAACTCTAACCCTATCCCTAACCCTAACCCTAACCCTAACCCTAACCCTAACGCTAAACCTAACGTTAACCCTAACCCTAACCCTAACCCTAACCCTAACCCTCACCCAAAATGCGCTCTAACCCTAACCCTAACCCTAAGCCTAAATGCACAATGCACTTTAACCCTGACCCTAACCCTAACACTAACCCTAACCCTAAACCTAAATTCTAACACTAATCCTAACCCTAAACCTATCCCTAACCCTAACCCTAACCCTAACCCTAACCCAAAATGCGCTCTAACACTAACCCTGACCCTAACCCTAACAATAAATGAGCTCTAACCCTGACTCTAATCCTAACCCTAACCCTAACCCTAACCCCAACCGTAACCGTAACCCTAACCCTAACCCTAACCCTAACCCTAACCCTAACCCTAGGCCTAACGCAAAATGCGCTCTAAACCTAACACTAACCCTAGCCTTAACCCAAAATGCGCTCTAACACTAACCCTGACCCTAACCCTAACCATAAATGAGCTCTAACCCTGACTCTAATCCTAACCCTAACCCTAACCCTAACCCTAACCCTAACCCTAACCCTAAATGAGCTCTAACCCTGACTCTAACCCTAACCCTAACCCTAACCCTAACCCTAACCCAAACCCTAACCCTAACCCTAACCCTAACCCTAAACCTAAATTCTAACACTAATCCTAACCCTAACCCTATCCCTAACCCTAACACTAAAACTAACCCTAAATGCGCTAACCCTAACCCTAACCCTAACTCTAAATGTGCACTAACCCTAAACCTAACCCTAACCCTACTCCTAACCCTAACCCTAAATGTGCACTAACCCTAACCCTAACCCTGACCCTAAATGACCTCTAACCCTGACTCTAACACTAACCCTAACCCTAACCCTAACCCTAACCCCAACCCTAACCCTAACCCTAACCCTAACACAAACCCAAACTCTAAACCCTAACCCTAACCCTAACCCTAACCCTAACCCCAACCCTAAACCTAACCCTAACCCTAACCCTAAACCTAACACTAGCCCTAACCCTAAACCTAACCCAACCATAACCCTAACCTAACCCTAACCCTAACGCTAACCCTAACCTTAGCCCTAACCCTAACCCTAGCCCTAACCCAAAATGCGCTCTAACTCTAACCCTAACCCTAACCCTAACACAAAATGAGCTCTAACCCTAACCCTAAACCTAACCCTAAATGCACAATGCACTCTAAACCTGACCCTAACCCTAACACTAACCCTAACCCTAAAGCGAAATTCTAACACTAATCCTAACCCTAACCCTATGACTAACCCTAACCCTAACCCTAACCCTAACCTTAAATGCACTAACCCTAACCCTAACCCTAACCCTAACCCTAAATGAGCTCTAACCCTGACTCTAACCCTAACCCTAACCCTAACCATAACCATAACCACAACCCTAAACCTTAACCTAACACTAACCCTAACCCTAACCCTAACCCTAACCCTAAATGAGCTCTAACCCTGACTCTAACCCTAAATCTAACCCTAACCCTACCCCTAACCCCAACTCTAACCCTAACCCTAAGCCTAACCCTAACCCTAAACCTAATCCTAACCCTAACCCAAAAAGCGCTATAACCCTAACCCTGACCCTAAACCGAAATGCGCTCTAACCCTAACCCCAAACACCAATGCTAAACCTAACCTTAACCCTGAATGCACTCTAAGGCTAACCCTAACCCTAACCCTAACCCTAACCCTAACGCTAACCCTAACCCTAGCCGTAACCCTAACCCTAGCCCTAACCCAAAATGCACTCTAACTCTAACCCTAACCCTAACCCTAACCCAAAATGCGCTCTAACCCTAACCCTAACCCTAACCCTAAATGCACAATGCACTTTAACCCTGACCCTAACCCTAACACTAACCCTAACCCTACACCTAAATTCTAACACTAATCCTAACCCTAATCCTATCCCTAACCCTAACCCTAACCCTAACCCTAACCCAAAATGCGCTCTAACCCTAACCCTAACCGTAACCCTAACCCTAAATGAGCTCTAACCCTGACTCTAACCCTAACCCTAACCCTAACCCTAACCGTAGCCCTAACCCAAAATGCGCTCTAACCCTAACCATAACACTAACCCTAACCCAAAATGCGCTCTAACGCTAACCCTAACCCTAACCCTAAATGCACGATGCACTCTAACCCTGACACTAACCCTAACACTAACCATAACCCTAAACCTAAATTCTAACACTAATCCTAACCCTAACCCTATTCCTAACCCTAACACTAACCCTAACCCTAACCCTAACCCTAAATGTGCTAACCCTAACCCTAATCCTAACCCTAAATGTGAACTAACCCTAACCCTAACCCTAACCTTAACCCTAAATGAGCTCTAACCCTGACTCTTACCCTATCCCTAACTCTAAACCTAATCCTAACCCCAACCCTTAGCCAAACCCTAACTCTAACCCTAACCCTAACCCAAACCTAACCCTAAATGAGCTCTAAACATGACTCTAACCCTAACCCTAACCCTAACCCTAACCCTAAATGCGCACTTTAACCCTGACCCTAACCCTAACACTAACCCTAACCCTAACCCTAACCCTAACCCTAACCCTAACCCTAAATGCACTAACCCTAACCTTAAACCTAAATTGTAACACTACTCCTAACCCTAACCCTATCCGTAACACTAACTTTAACCCTAACCCTAAATGCTCTAACCCTAACCCTAACCCTAACCCTAACCCTAACCCTAACCCAAAATGAGCTCTAACCCTAACACTAACCCTAACCCTAAATGAACAATGCACTCTAACCCTGACCCTAACCCTAACACTAACCCTAACCCTAAACCTAAATTGTAACACTAATCCTAACCCTAACACTATCCCTAACCCTAACACTAACCCTAACACTAACCCTAACCCCAAACCTAACCCTAACCCTAACCCTAACCCTAACCCTAACCATAACCCTAACCCTAACCCTAACCATAACCCTAAACTAACCCTAACCCTAAACCAAAATTGTAACACTAATCCTAACCCTAACCCTATCCCTAACCCTAACACTAACCCTAACCCTAACCCTTACCCTAAATGCACAATGCACTCTGACCCTGACCCTAACCCTAACACTAACCAGAACCCTAAACCTAAATTCTAACACTAATTCTAACCCTAACCCTATCCCTAACCCTAACCCTAACCCTAACCCTAACCCTAAATGCGCTAACCCTAACCCTAACCCTAACCCTAACCCAAAATGAGCTTTAACCCTAACCCTAAACCTAACCCTAAATGCACAATGCACTCTAACCCTGACCCTAACCCTAACACTAACCCTAACCCTAAACCTAAATTCTAACACTAATCCTAACCCTAACCCTATCCCTAACCCTAACCCTAACCCTAACCCTAATCTTAAATGCGCTAACCATCACCCTAACCCTAACCCTAACCCTAACCCTAAATGAGCTCTAACCCTGACTCTAACCCTAACCCTAACCCTAACCCTAACCATAACCCCAACCCTAACCCTAACCCTAACCCTAACCCTAACCCTAACTCTAACCCTATCCCAAAATGCGCTCTAACCCTAAAACTAACCCTAACCCTAACCCTAAATGAGCTCTAACCCTGACACTAACCATAACCCTAACCGTAACCCTAACCCTAACCCCAACCCTAACTCTAACAATAACCCTAACCCTAACCCCAACCCTCACCCTAACCCTAACCCTAACCCTAACCCTAACCCTAAACCTAACTGTAACCCTAGCCCTAACCCAAAATGCGCTATAACCCTAACCCTAACCTTAACCCTAAATGCACAATGCACTCTAACCCTGACCCTAACCCTAACACTAACCCTAACCCTAAACGTAAATTCTAACACTAATCCAAACTCTAACCCTATCCCTAACCCTAACCCTAACCCTAACCCTAACCCTAACGCTAAACCTAACCTTAACCCTAACCCTAACCCTAATCCTAACCCTATCTTTAACCCTAACCCTAACACAAAGCTCTAACGCCAACCCTAAATGGGCTCTAGCCCTAACCCTAACTCTAACCCTAACCCTAACCCTAACCCTAACCCTAACCCTAACCCTATCCCTAACCCTAACCCTAACCCTAACCCTAACCCTAACGCTAAACCTAACCTTAACCCTAACCCTAACCCTAACCCTAACCCTAACCCTAACCCAAAATGAGCTCTAACCCTAACCCTAACCCTAACCCTAAATGCACAATGCACTCTAACCCTGACCCTAACCCTAACACTAACCCTAACCCTAAACCTAAATTCTAACACTAATCCTAACCCTAACCCTATCCCTAACCCTAACCCTAACCTTAAATGCGCTAACCATAACCCTAACCCTAATCCTAACCCTAACCCTAAATGAGCTCTAACCCTGACTCTAACCCTAACCCTAACTGTAACCCTAAGCCTAACCCCAACCCTAACCCTAACCCTAACCCTAACCCTAACCCTAACCCTAACCCTAAATGAGCTCTAACCCTGACCCTAACCCTAACCCTAACTGTAACCCTAAGACTAACCCCAACCCTAACACTAACCCTAACCCTAACCCTAACCCCAACCCTCACCCTAACCCTAACCCTAACCCTAACCCTAACCCTAAACATAACTGTAACCCTAGCCCTAACCCAAAATGCGCTATAACCCTAACCCTAACCTTAACCCTAAATGCACAATGCACTCTAACCCTGACCCTAACCCTAACACTAACCCTAACCCTAAACGTAAATTCTAACACTAATCCAAACTCTAACCCTATCCCTAACCCTAACCCTAACCCTAACCCTAACCCTAACGCTAAACCTAACCTTAACCCTAACCCTAACCCTAACGCTAACCCTAACCCTAACCCTAACCCAAAATGAGCTCTAACCCTAACCCTAAACCTAACCCTAAATGCACAATGCACTCTAACCCTGACCCTAACCCTAACACTAACCCTAACCCTAAACCTAAATTCTAATATTAATCCTAACCCTAACCCTATCCCTAACCCTAAATCTAACCCTAACCCTAACCTTAAATGCGCTAACCATAACCCTAACCCTAACCCTAACCCTAACCCTAAATGAGCTCTAACCCTGACTCTAACCCTAACCCTAACCCTAACCCTAACCATAACCCCAACCCTAACCCTAACCCTAACCCTAAACGTAAATTCTAACACTAATCCTATCTCTAACCCTATCCCTAACCCTAACCCTAATCCTAACCCTATCTTTAACCCTAACCCTAACGCAAAGCTCTAACGTCAACCCTAAATGGGCTCTACCCCTAACCCTAACTCTATCCCTAACCCTAACCCTAATCCTAACCCTAACCCTAACGCTAAACCTAACCTTAACCCTAACCCTAACCCTAACGCTAACCCTAACCGTAACCCTAAACCAAAATGAGCTCTAACCCTAACCCTAACCCTAACCCTAAATGCACAATGCACTCTAACCCTGACCTTAACCCTAACACTAACCCTAACCCTAAACCAAAATTGTAACACTAATCCTAACCCTAACCCTATCCCTAACCCTAACACTAACCCTAACCCTAACCCTTACCCTAAATGCACAATGCACTCTAACCCTGACCCTAACCCTAACACTAACCCGAACCCTAAACCTAAATTCTAACACTAATCCTAACCCTAACCCTATCCCTAACCCTAACCCTAACCCTAACCCTAACCCTAAATGCGCTAACCCTAACCCTAACCCTAACCCTAACCCTAACCCTAACCCTAACCCAAAATGAGCTTTAACCCTAACCCTAAACCTAACCCTAAATGCACAATGCACTCTAACCCTGACCCTAACCCTAACACTAACCCTAACCCTAAACCTAAATTCTAACACTAATCCTAACCCTAACCCTATTTCTAACCCTAACCCTAACCCTAACCCTAACCTTAGAAGCGCTAACCATAACCCTAACCCTAACCCTAACCCTAACCGTAAATGAGCTCTAACCCTGACTCTAACCCTCACCCTAACCCTAACCCTAACCATAACCCCAACCCTAACCCTAACCCTAACCCTAACCCTAACCCTAAACTCTAACCCTATCCCAAAATGCGCTCTAACCATAAAACTAAACCTAACACTAACCCTAAATGAGCTCTAACCCTGACACTAACCCTAACCCTAACCGTAACCCTAACCCTAACCCCAACCCTAACTCTAACAATAACCCTAACCCTAACCCCAACCCTCACCCTAAACCTAACCCTAACCCTAACCCTAACCCTAAACCTAACTGTAACCCTAGCCCTAACCCAAAATGCGCTGTAACCCTAACCCTAACCTTAACCCTAAATGCACAATGCACTCTAACCCTGACCCTAACCCTAACACTAACCCTAACCCTAAACGTAAATTCTAACACTAATCCAAACTCTAACCCTATACCTAACCCTAACCCTAACCCTAACCCTAACCCTAACGCTAAACCTAACCTTAACCCTAACCCTAACCCTAACCCTAACCCTAACCCAAAATGCGCTCTAACACTAACCCTAACCCTAAGCCTAAATGCACAATGCACTTTAACCCTGACCCTAACCCTAACACTAACCCTAACCCTAAACCTAAATTCTAACACTAATCCTAACCCTAAACCTAACCCTAACCCTAACCCTAACCCAAAATGCGCTCTAACACTAACCCTGACCCTAACCCTAACCATGAATGAGCTCTAACCCTGACTCTAATCCTAACCCTAACCCTAACCCTAACCCCAACCGTAACCGTAACCCTAACCCTAAACCTAACCCTAACCCTAACCCTAGGCCTAACGCAAAATGCGCTCTAAACCTAACACTAACCCTAGCCTTAACCCAAAATGCGCTCTAACACTAACCCTGACCCTAACCCTAACCATAAATGAGCTCTAACCCTGACTCTAATCCTAACCCTAACCCTAACCCTAACCCTAACCCTAACCCTAACCCTAAATGAGCTCTAACCCTGACTCTAACCCTAACCCTAACCCTAACCCTAACCATAACCCCAACCCTAACCCTAACGCAAAGCTCTAACGTCAACCCTAAATGGGCTCTAGCCCTAAACCTAACTCTAACCCTAACCCTAACCCTAACCCTAACACTAACCCTATCCCTAACCCTAACCCTAACCCTAACCGTAACCCTAACCCTAAACCAAACCCAACCATAACCCTAACCTAACCCTAACCCTAACGCTAACCCTAACCTTAGCCCTAACCCTAACCCTAGCCCTAACCCAAAATGCGCTCTAACTCTAACCCTAACCCTAACCCTAATACAAAATGAGCTCTAACCCTAACCCTAAACCTAACCCTAAATGCACAATGCACTCTAAACCTGACCCTAACCCTAACACTAACCCTAACCCTAAAGCTAAATTCTAACACTAATCCTAACCCTAACCCTATGACTAACCCTAACCCTAA
>NW_027325291.1:0-40584 GCF_028372415.1 Notamacropus eugenii | reverse complement strand
TTAGAATCAAGCGCATTGTTAGTGTTAGGGTTAGGGTTAGGTTACGGTTAGAGTGCATTTAGGGGTAGAGGTAGGGTTCGGGTTAGGATTAGGGTTAGGGTTTGTGTTGGTAGAATCGAGGTTTAGGGTTAGGCTGAGGGTCAGGATTGTCTTTTGGGTTAGAATCGATTGCATTTAGGGCTAGGGTTAGTGTTTAGATCGACGATTTACTGTTAGGATTAGAATCGAGCACATTAGGGTTAGAGATATGGTTAGAATCCAGTGCATTTAGGGTTAGGGTTAGAGTTAGGGTTAGGGTTAGGGTTATGTTTAGGGTCAGAGTTAGAATCGAGTGCATTTAAGCTTAGGGTTAGGGTTAGGTTTCCTTTTACGGTTAGCTTTGTTAGAATTGAGGCTTAGTGTTCGGTTAGGGTTAGGGTTAGGCTTAGGGTTATGTTTAGGGTCAGGGTTAGAATCGAGTGCATTTAAGGATAGTGTTAGGGTTATATTTAGGTTTAGGGCTAACTTTCGTATTATCGAACATTAGGGTTAGATTTAGGGTTCGGTTTAGGGTTCGGGTTAGGATTAGAATCAGGCGCATTTTTAGTGTTAGGGTTGCGGTTAGGGTAAGGGTGAGATTGCATTTAGTGGTAAAGATAGCAGTAGGGTTACGATTAGGGTTAGGATTAGTGTTGGTAGAATCGAGGTTTAGGGTTAGGCTGAGGGTCAGGATTGTGTTTTGGGTTAGAATCGAGTGCATTTAGGCTTGGAGTTAGTGTTGAATTTGACGATTTAGTGTGAGGGTTAGAATCGAGCACATTTAGGGTTAGAGTTATGCTTACAATTCGTTAGGGTCAGGGTCAGGGTTAGGGTTATTTGTAGGGGTAGGGGTAGTTTTAGGGTTAGAATCAAGTGCATTGTTAGTGTTAGGGTTAGGGTTAGGTTACGGTTAGAGTGCATTTAGGGGTAGAGGTAGGGTTCGGGTTAGGATTAGGGTTAGGGTTTGTGTTGGTAGAATCGAGGTTTAGGGTTAGGCTGAGGGTCAGGACTGTCTTTTGGGTTAGAATCGATTGCATTTAGGGCTAGGGTTAGTGTTTAGATCGACGATTTACTGTTAGGATTAGAATCGAGCACATTAGGGTTAGAGATATGGTTAGAATCCAGTGCATTTAGGGTTAGGGTTAGAGTTAGGGTTAGGGTTAGGGTTATTAGGGTCAGGGTTAGAATCGAGTGCATTTAAGGAAAGTTTTAGGCTTAGAGTTAGGATTAGGGTTAGCTTTTGTAGAATCGAGGGTTAGGTATAGGGTTAGGGTTAGGGTTAGAGTTAGCGTTAGGCTTAGGGTTAGAGTCAAGCGCATTTTTAGTGTTAGCATTGGGATTAGGTTTAGGGTTAGAGTGCATTTAGGGGTAGAGTTAGGAGTAGGGTTAAGATTAGGGTTAGGCTTTGTGTTGGTAGAATCGAAGTTTAAGTTTGGGCTTAGGGTCAGGATTGCCTTTTGTGTTAGAATAGAGTGCATTTAGGCTTAGGGTTAGTGTTGAACTTGACGATTTAGTGTCAGGGTTAGAATCGAGCACATTTAGGGTTAGAGTTATGGTTAGAATTCAGGTCATTTAGGGTTAGGGTTGGGGTTACGGTTAGGGTTAGGCTTAGGGTCCGGGTTAGAATCAAGTACATTTAAGGTTAGGATTAGGGTTAGTTTTACTTTTACGGTTAGCTTTGTCAGAATCGATGGATACGTATAGGCTGAGGGTTAGGGTTAGAGTTAGGGTTAGAATCAAGCGCATTATCAGTGTTACAGTTGGGGTTAGGGTTAGGGGTAGAGTGCATTTAGGCGTAGGGGTAGGCGTGGCGTTAGGATGCGGGTTAGGGTTTGCGTTGGTGGAATCGAGTTTTAGGGTTAGGCTTAGAGTCAGGATTGCCTTTTGGGTTAGAATCGAGTGCATTTAGAGTCAGGGTTAGTGTTGAGATTGACGATTTAGTGTTAGGGTTCAAATTGAGCACATTAGGGTTAGAGTTATGGTTAGAATCCTGTGCATTTAATGTTAGGGTTCGGGTTAGGGTTAAGGTTAGAATCACGCGCATTTTTAGTGTTAGGGTTAGGGTTAGGTTTAGAGTGCATATAGGGAAAGTGGTAGGGGTAGGGTTAGGATTAGGGTTAGGGTTAGTCTTGGTAGAATCGAGGTTTAGGGTTAGGCTTAGGGTCAGGATTGCATTTTGGGTCAGTATCCAGTGCATTTAGGCTTAGGGTTAGTGTTGAACTTGACGATTTAGTGTCAGGCTTAGAATCGAGCACATTTAGGGTTAGAGTTATGGTTAGAATTCAGGTCATTTAGGGTTAGGGTTGGGGTTACGGTTAGGGTTAGGCTTAGGGTGCGGGTTAGAATCAAGTGCATTTAAGGTTAGGATTAGGGTTAGTTTTACTTTTACGGTTATCTTTGGCAGAATCGAGGGATACGTATAGGCTTAAGGTTAGGGTTAGAGTTAGGGTTAGAATCAAGCGCATTTTCAGTGATAGGGTTGGCGTTAGGGTTAGGGATAGAGTGCATTTAGGCGTAGGGGTAGGCGTGGCGTTAGGATTCGGGTTAGGGTTTGCGTTGGTGGAATCGAGTTTTAGGGTTAGGCTTAAAATCAGGATTGTCTTTTGGGTTAGAATCGAGTGCATTTAGGGTCAGGGTGAGTGTTGAGATTAACGATTTAGTGTTAGGGTTCGAATCGAGCCCAGTAGGGTTAGAGTTATGCTTAGAATCCAGTGCATTTAGGATTATGGTTCGGGTTAGGGTTAAGGTAATGTTTAGGGTCAGGGTTAGAATCGAGTGCATTTAAGGATAGTGTTAGGGTTAGAGTTAGGTTTAGGGTTAGTTTCGTAGAATCGAGGGTTAGGGTTAGGTTTAGGTTTAGGGTTAGGGTTAGTGTTAGGGTTAGGGTTAGAGTGCATATAGGGAAAGTGGTAGGGGTAGGGTTAGGATTAGGGTTAGGGTTAGTCTTGGTAGAATCGAGGTTTAGGGTTAGGCTTAGGGTCAGGATTGCATTTTGGATCAGAATCGAGTGCATTTAGGCTTAGGGTTAGTGTTGAAATTGACGATTTAGTATTAGGGTGAGAATCAAGCACATTTAGGGTTAGAGTTATGCTTACAATTCCTTAGGGTTAGGGTTAGGGTTAGGGTTAGTGGTAGGGGTGGGGGTAGTGGTAGGGTTAGAATCAAGCGCATTGTTAGTGTTAGGGTTAGGGTTAGGTTACGGTTAGAGTGCATTTAGGGGTAGAGGTAGGGGTAGGGTTAGGATTAGGGTTAGTGTTTGTGTTGGTTGAATCGAGGTTTAGGATTAGACTGAGGGTCAGGATTGCCTTCTGGGTTCGAATCGATTGCATTTAGGGCTAGGGTTAGTGTTTAGATTGACGATTTACTGTTAGGATTAGAATTGAGCACATTAGGGTTTGAGATATGGTTAGAATCCAGTGCATTTAGGGTTAGGCTTAGAGTTAGGGTTAGGATTAGGGTTAGGGTTATGTTTAGGGTCAGGGTGAGAATCGAGTGCATTTAAGGATAGTGTTAGGGTTAAATTTAGGTTTAGGGCTAACTTTCGTATTATCGAGCATTAGGGTTAGGGTTAGGGTTCGGTTTAGGGTTCGGGTTAGGGTTAGAATCAGGCGCATTTTTAGTGTTAGGGTTCCGGTTAGGGTTACGGTGAGAGTGCATTTACGGGTAGTGGAAGAAGTAGGGTTAGGATTAGGGTGAGGGTTTGTGTTGGTAGAATCGAGGTTTAGGGTTAGGCTTAGGGTCAGGATTGCATTTTGGGTCAGAATTGAGTGCATTTAAGCTTAAAGTTGGTGTTGAAATTGACGATTTAGTGTTAGGGTTAGAATCGAGCACATTTACGGTTAGAGTTATGCTTAGAATTCGTGAGAGTTAGTGTTAGGGTTAGGGTTAGGGGTAGGGGTAGGGGTAGTTTTACGGGTAGAATCAAGCGCACTGTTAGTGTTAGGTTTAGGGTAAGGGTTACGGTTAGAGTGCATTTAGGGGTAGAGGTAGTGTTCGGGTTAGGATTAGGGTTAGGGTTTGTGTTGGTAGAATCGAGGTTTAGCGTTAGGCTTAGAGTCAGGATTGACTTTTGGGTTAGAATCGAGTGCATTTAGGGTTAGGGTTAGTGTTGAGATTGACGATTTAGTGTTAGGGTTAGGGTCGAGCACATTAGGGTTAGCGTTATGGTTAGAATCCAGTGCATTTAGGATTATGGTTAGGGTTAGGGTTAGGGTAATGTGTAGGGTCAGGGTTAGAATCGGCATGTAAGGATAGTGTTAGTGTTAGAGTTAGGTTTAGGGTTTACTCTCGTATTATCGAGCGTTAGGGTTAGGGTTAGAGTTCCGTTTGGGGTTAGGGTTAGGGTGAGAATCGGGCGCATTTTTAGTGTTAGGGTTTCGGTTAGGGTTAGGTGGAGAGTGCATTTAGGGGTAGGGGAAGGAGTATGGTTAGGATGAGAGTTAGGGTTCGTGTTGCTAGAATCGAGGTTTAGGGTTAGGCTTACTGTCAGAATTTCATTTTCTGTCAGAATTGAGTGCATTTAGACTTAAAGTTAGTGTTGAAATTGACGATTTAGTGTTAGGGTTAGAATCGAGCACATTTAGGGTTAGAGTTATGCTTACAATTCGTTAGGGTCAGGGTCAGGGTTAGGGTTATTTGTAGGGGTAGGGGTAGTTTTAGGGTTAGAATCAAGCGCATTGTTAGTGTTAGGGTTAGGGTTAGGTTACGGTTAGAGTGCATTTAGGGGTAGAGGTAGGGTTCGGGTTAGGATTAGGGTTAGGGTTTGTGTTGGTAGAATCGAGGTTTAGGGTTAGGCTGAGGGTCAGGATTGTCTTTTGGGTTAGAATCGATTGCATTTAGGGCTAGGATTAGTGTTTAGATCGACGATTTACTGTTAGGATTAGAATCGAGCACATTAGGGTTAGAGATATGGTTAGAATCCAGTGCATTTAGGGTTAGGGTTAGAGTTAGGGTTAGGGTTAGGGTTATGTTTAGGGTCAGAGTTAGAATCGAGTGCATTTAAGCTTAGGGTTAGGGTTAGGTTTCCTTTTACGGTTAGCTTTGTTAGAATTGAGGCTTAGTGTTCGGTTAGGGTTAGGGTTAGGCTTAGGGTTATGTTTAGGGTCAGGGTTAGAATCGAGTGCATTTAAGGATAGTGTTAGGGTTATATTTAGGTTTAGGGCTAACTTTCGTATTATCGAACATTAGGGTTAGATTTAGGGTTCGGTTTAGGGTTCGGGTTAGGATTAGAATCAGGCGCATTTTTAGTGTTAGGGTTGCGGTTAGGGTAAGGGTGAGATTGCATTTAGTGGTAAAGATAGCAGTAGGGTTACGATTAGGGTTAGGATTAGTGTTGGTAGAATCGAGGTTTAGGGTTAGGCTGAGGGTCAGGATTGTGTTTTGGGTTAGAATCGAGTGCATTTAGGCTTGGAGTTAGTGTTGAATTTGACGATTTAGTGTGAGGGTTAGAATCGAGCACATTTAGGGTTAGAGTTATGCTTACAATTCGTTAGGGTCAGGGTCAGGGTTAGGGTTATTTGTAGGGGTAGGGGTAGTTTTAGGGTTAGAATCAAGTGCATTGTTAGTGTTAGGGTTAGGGTTAGGTTACGGTTAGAGTGCATTTAGGGGTAGAGGTAGGGTTCGGGTTAGGATTAGGGTTAGGGTTTGTGTTGGTAGAATCGAGGTTTAGGGTTAGGCTGAGGGTCAGGACTGTCTTTTGGGTTAGAATCGATTGCATTTAGGGCTAGGGTTAGTGTTTAGATCGACGATTTACTGTTAGGATTAGAATCGAGCACATTAGGGTTAGAGATATGGTTAGAATCCAGTGCATTTAGGGTTAGGGTTAGAGTTAGGGTTAGGGTTAGGGTTATTAGGGTCAGGGTTAGAATCGAGTGCATTTAAGGAAAGTTTTAGGCTTAGAGTTAGGATTAGGGTTAGCTTTTGTAGAATCGAGGGTTAGGTATAGGGTTAGGGTTAGGGTTAGAGTTAGCGTTAGGCTTAGGGTTAGAGTCAAGCGCATTTTTAGTGTTAGCATTGGGATTAGGTTTAGGGTTAGAGTGCATTTAGGGGTAGAGTTAGGAGTAGGGTTAAGATTAGGGTTAGGCTTTGTGTTGGTAGAATCGAAGTTTAAGTTTGGGCTTAGGGTCAGGATTGCCTTTTGTGTTAGAATAGAGTGCATTTAGGCTTAGGGTTAGTGTTGAACTTGACGATTTAGTGTCAGGGTTAGAATCGAGCACATTTAGGGTTAGAGTTATGGTTAGAATTCAGGTCATTTAGGGTTAGGGTTGGGGTTACGGTTAGGGTTAGGCTTAGGGTCCGGGTTAGAATCAAGTACATTTAAGGTTAGGATTAGGGTTAGTTTTACTTTTACGGTTAGCTTTGTCAGAATCGATGGATACGTATAGGCTTAGGGTTAGGGTTAGAGTTAGGGTTAGAATCAAGCGCATTATCAGTGTTACAGTTGGGGTTAGGGTTAGGGGTAGAGTGCATTTAGGCGTAGGGGTAGGCGTGGCGTTAGGATGCGGGTTAGGGTTTGCGTTGGTGGAATCGAGTTTTAGGGTTAGGCTTAGAGTCAGGATTGCCTTTTGGGTTAGAATCGAGTGCATTTAGAGTCAGGGTTAGTGTTGAGATTGACGATTTAGTGTTAGGGTTCAAATTGAGCACATTAGGGTTAGAGTTATGGTTAGAATCCTGTGCATTTAATGTTAGGGTTCGGGTTAGGGTTAAGGTTAGAATCACGCGCATTTTTAGTGTTAGGGTTAGGGTTAGGTTTAGAGTGCATATAGGGAAAGTGGTAGGGGTAGGGTTAGGATTAGGGTTAGGGTTAGTCTTGGTAGAATCGAGGTTTAGGGTTAGGCTTAGGGTCAGGATTGCATTTTGGGTCAGTATCCAGTGCATTTAGGCTTAGGGTTAGTGTTGAACTTGACGATTTAGTGTCAGGCTTAGAATCGAGCACATTTAGGGTTAGAGTTATGGTTAGAATTCAGGTCATTTAGGGTTAGGGTTGGGGTTACGGTTAGGGTTAGGCTTAGGGTGCGGGTTAGAATCAAGTGCATTTAAGGTTAGGATTAGGGTTAGTTTTACTTTTACGGTTATCTTTGGCAGAATCGAGGGATACGTATAGGCTTAAGGTTAGGGTTAGAGTTAGGGTTAGAATCAAGCGCATTTTCAGTGATAGGGTTGGCGTTAGGGTTAGGGATAGAGTGCATTTAGGCGTAGGGGTAGGCGTGGCGTTAGGATTCGGGTTAGGGTTTGCGTTGGTGGAATCGAGTTTTAGGGTTAGGCTTAAAATCAGGATTGTCTTTTGGGTTAGAATCGAGTGCATTTAGGGTCAGGGTGAGTGTTGAGATTAACGATTTAGTGTTAGGGTTCGAATCGAGCCCAGTAGGGTTAGAGTTATGCTTAGAATCCAGTGCATTTAGGATTATGGTTCGGGTTAGGGTTAAGGTAATGTTTAGGGTCAGGGTTAGAATCGAGTGCATTTAAGGATAGTGTTAGGGTTAGAGTTAGGTTTAGGGTTAGTTTCGTAGAATCGAGGGTTAGGGTTAGGTTTAGGTTTAGGGTTAGGGTTAGTGTTAGGGTTAGGGTTAGAGTGCATATAGGGAAAGTGGTAGGGGTAGGGTTAGGATTAGGGTTAGGGTTAGTCTTGGTAGAATCGAGGTTTAGGGTTAGGCTTAGGGTCAGGATTGCATTTTGGATCAGAATCGAGTGCATTTAGGCTTAGGGTTAGTGTTGAAATTGACGATTTAGTATTAGGGTGAGAATCAAGCACATTTAGGGTTAGAGTTATGCTTACAATTCGTTAGGGTTAGGGTTAGGGTTAGGGTTAGTGGTAGGGGTGGGGGTAGTGGTAGGGTTAGAATCAAGCGCATAGTTAGTGTTAGGGTTAGGGTTAGGTTACGGTTAGAGTGCATTTAGGGGTAGAGGTAGGGGTAGGGTTAGGATTAGGGTTAGTGTTTGTGTTGGTTGAATCGAGGTTTAGGATTAGACTGAGGGTCAGGATTGCCTTCTGGGTTCGAATCGATTGCATTTAGGGCTAGGGTTAGTGTTTAGATTGACGATTTACTGTTAGGATTAGAATTGAGCACATTAGGGTTTGAGATATGGTTAGAATCCAGTGCATTTAGGGTTAGGCTTAGAGTTAGGGTTAGGATTAGGGTTAGGGTTATGTTTAGGGTCAGGGTGAGAATCGAGTGCATTTAAGGATAGTGTTAGGGTTAAATTTAGGTTTAGGGCTAACTTTCGTATTATCGAGCATTAGGGTTAGGGTTAGGGTTCGGTTTAGGGTTCGGGTTAGGGTTAGAATCAGGCGCATTTTTAGTGTTAGGGTTCCGGTTAGGGTTACGGTGAGAGTGCATTTACGGGTAGTGGAAGAAGTAGGGTTAGGATTAGGGTGAGGGTTTGTGTTGGTAGAATCGAGGTTTAGGGTTAGGCTTAGGGTCAGGATTGCATTTTGGGTCAGAATTGAGTGCATTTAAGCTTAAAGTTGGTGTTGAAATTGACGATTTAGTGTTAGGGTTAGAATCGAGCACATTTACGGTTAGAGTTATGCTTAGAATTCGTGAGAGTTAGTGTTAGGGTTAGGGTTAGGGGTAGGGGTAGGGGTAGTTTTACGGGTAGAATCAAGCGCACTGTTAGTGTTAGGTTTAGGGTAAGGGTTACGGTTAGAGTGCATTTAGGGGTAGAGGTAGTGTTCGGGTTAGGATTAGGGTTAGGGTTTGTGTTGGTAGAATCGAGGTTTAGCGTTAGGCTTAGAGTCAGGATTGACTTTTGGGTTAGAATCGAGTGCATTTAGGGTTAGGGTTAGTGTTGAGATTGACGATTTAGTGTTAGGGTTAGGGTCGAGCACATTAGGGTTAGCGTTATGGTTAGAATCCAGTGCATTTAGGATTATGGTTAGGGTTAGGGTTAGGGTAATGTGTAGGGTCAGGGTTAGAATCGGCATGTAAGGATAGTGTTAGTGTTAGAGTTAGGTTTAGGGTTTACTCTCGTATTATCGAGCGTTAGGGTTAGGGTTAGAGTTCCGTTTGGGGTTAGGGTTAGGGTGAGAATCGGGCGCATTTTTAGTGTTAGGGTTTCGGTTAGGGTTAGGTGGAGAGTGCATTTAGGGGTAGGGGAAGGAGTATGGTTAGGATGAGAGTTAGGGTTCGTGTTGCTAGAATCGAGGTTTAGGGTTAGGCTTACTGTCAGAATTTCATTTTCTGTCAGAATTGAGTGCATTTAGACTTAAAGTTAGTGTTGAAATTGACGATTTAGTGTTAGGGTTAGAATCGAGCACATTTAGGGTTAGAGTTATGCTTACAATTCGTTAGGGTCAGGGTCAGGGTTAGGGTTATTTGTAGGGGTAGGGGTAGTTTTAGGGTTAGAATCAAGCGCATTGTTAGTGTTAGGGTTAGGGTTAGGTTACGGTTAGAGTGCATTTAGGGGTAGAGGTAGGGTTCGGGTTAGGATTAGGGTTAGGGTTTGTGTTGGTAGAATCGAGGTTTAGGGTTAGGCTGAGGGTCAGGATTGTCTTTTGGGTTAGAATCGATTGCATTTAGGGCTAGGGTTAGTGTTTAGATCGACGATTTACTGTTAGGATTAGAATCGAGCACATTAGGGTTAGAGATATGGTTAGAATCCAGTGCATTTAGGGTTAGGGTTAGAGTTAGGGTTAGGGTTAGGGTTATGTTTAGGGTCAGAGTTAGAATCGAGTGCATTTAAGCTTAGGGTTAGGGTTAGGTTTCCTTTTACGGTTAGCTTTGTTAGAATTGAGGCTTAGTGTTCGGTTAGGGTTAGGGTTAGGCTTAGGGTTATGTTTAGGGTCAGGGTTAGAATCGAGTGCATTTAAGGATAGTGTTAGGGTTATATTTAGGTTTAGGGCTAACTTTCGTATTATCGAACATTAGGGTTAGATTTAGGGTTCGGTTTAGGGTTCGGGTTAGGATTAGAATCAGGCGCATTTTTAGTGTTAGGGTTGCGGTTAGGGTAAGGGTGAGATTGCATTTAGTGGTAAAGATAGCAGTAGGGTTACGATTAGGGTTAGGATTAGTGTTGGTAGAATCGAGGTTTAGGGTTAGGCTGAGGGTCAGGATTGTGTTTTGGGTTAGAATCGAGTGCATTTAGGCTTGGAGTTAGTGTTGAATTTGACGATTTAGTGTGAGGGTTAGAATCGAGCACATTTAGGGTTAGAGTTATGCTTACAATTCGTTAGGGTCAGGGTCAGGGTTAGGGTTATTTGTAGGGGTAGGGGTAGTTTTAGGGTTAGAATCAAGTGCATTGTTAGTGTTAGGGTTAGGGTTAGGTTACGGTTAGAGTGCATTTAGGGGTAGAGGTAGGGTTCGGGTTAGGATTAGGGTTAGGGTTTGTGTTGGTAGAATCGAGGTTTAGGGTTAGGCTGAGGGTCAGGACTGTCTTTTGGGTTAGAATCGATTGCATTTAGGGCTAGGGTTAGTGTTTAGATCGACGATTTACTGTTAGGATTAGAATCGAGCACATTAGGGTTAGAGATATGGTTAGAATCCAGTGCATTTAGGGTTAGGGTTAGAGTTAGGGTTAGGGTTAGGGTTATTAGGGTCAGGGTTAGAATCGAGTGCATTTAAGGAAAGTTTTAGGCTTAGAGTTAGGATTAGGGTTAGCTTTTGTAGAATCGAGGGTTAGGTATAGGGTTAGGGTTAGGGTTAGAGTTAGCGTTAGGCTTAGGGTTAGAGTCAAGCGCATTTTTAGTGTTAGCATTGGGATTAGGTTTAGGGTTAGAGTGCATTTAGGGGTAGAGTTAGGAGTAGGGTTAAGATTAGGGTTAGGCTTTGTGTTGGTAGAATCGAAGTTTAAGTTTGGGCTTAGGGTCAGGATTGCCTTTTGTGTTAGAATAGAGTGCATTTAGGCTTAGGGTTAGTGTTGAACTTGACGATTTAGTGTCAGGGTTAGAATCGAGCACATTTAGGGTTAGAGTTATGGTTAGAATTCAGGTCATTTAGGGTTAGGGTTGGGGTTACGGTTAGGGTTAGGCTTAGGGTCCGGGTTAGAATCAAGTACATTTAAGGTTAGGATTAGGGTTAGTTTTACTTTTACGGTTAGCTTTGGCAGAATCGATGGATACGTATAGGCTGAGGGTTAGGGTTAGAGTTAGGGTTAGAATCAAGCGCATTATCAGTGTTACAGTTGGGGTTAGGGTTAGGGGTAGAGTGCATTTAGGCGTAGGGGTAGGCGTGGCGTTAGGATTCGGGTTAGGGTTTGCGTTGGTGGAATCGAGTTTTAGGGTTAGGCTTAGAGTCAGGATTGCCTTTTGGGTTAGAATCGAGTGCATTTAGAGTCAGGGTTAGTGTTGAGATTGACGATTTAGTGTTAGGGTTCAAATTGAGCACATTAGGGTTAGAGTTATGGTTAGAATCCTGTGCATTTAATGTTAGGGTTCGGGTTAGGGTTAAGGTTAGAATCACGCGCATTTTTAGTGTTAGGGTTAGGGTTAGGTTTAGAGTGCATATAGGGAAAGTGGTAGGGGTAGGGTTAGGATTAGGGTTAGGGTTAGTCTTGGTAGAATCGAGGTTTAGGGTTAGGCTTAGGGTCAGGATTGCATTTTGGGTCAGTATCCAGTGCATTTAGGCTTAGGGTTAGTGTTGAACTTGACGATTTAGTGTCAGGCTTAGAATCGAGCACATTAGGGTTAGAGTTATGGTTAGAATCCAGTGCATTTAATGTAAGGTTTTGGGTTAGGGTTATTAGGGTCAGGGTTAGAATCGAGTGCATTTAAGGATAGTTTTAGGCTTAGAGTTAGGATTAGGGTTAGCTTTTGTAGAATCGAGGGTTAGGTATAGGTTAGGGTTAGGGTTAGAGTTAGCGTTAGGGTTAGGGTTAGAGTCAAGCGCATTTGTAGTGTTAGCATTGGGTTTAGGTTTAGGGTTAGAGTGCATTTAGGGGTAGAGTTAGGAGTAGGGTTAAGATTAGGGTTAGGCTTTGTGTTGGTAGAATCGAAGTTTAAGTTTGGGCTTAGGGTCAGGATTGCCTTTTGGGTTAGAATAGAGTGCATTTAGGCTTAGGGTTAGTGTTGAACTTGACGATTTAGTGTCAGGGTTAGAATCGAGCACATTTAGGGTTAGAGTTATGGTTAGAATTCAGGTCATTTAGGGTTAGGGTTGGGGTTACGGTTAGGGTTAGGCTTAGGGTGCGGGTTAGAATCAAGTGCATTTAAGGTTAGGATTAGGGTTAGTTTTACTTTTACGGTTAGCTTTGTCAGAATCGAGGGATACGTATAAGCTTAGGGTTAGGGTTAGAGTTAGGGTTAGAATCAAGCGCATTTTCAGTGTTAGGGTTGGCGTTAGGGTTAGGGGTAGAGTGCATTTAGGCGTAGGGGTAGGCGTGGCGTTAGGATTCGGGTGAGGGTTTGCGTGGGTGGAATCGAGTTTTAGGGTTAGGCTTAAAATCAGGATTGCCTTTTGGGTTAGAATCGAGTGCATTTAGGGTCAGGGTGAGTGTGGAGATTAACGATTTAATGTTAGGGTTCGAATCGAGCCCAGTAGGGTTAGAGTTATGCTTAGAATCCAGTGCATTTAGGATTAGGGTTCGGGTTAGGGTTAAGGTAATGTTTAGGGTCAGGGTTAGAATCGAGTGCATTTAAGGATAGTGTTAGGGTTATAGTTAGGTTTAGGGTTACTTTCGTAGAATCGAGGGTGAGGGGTAGGTTTAGGTTTAGGGTTAGGGTTAGTGTTAGGGTTAGGGTTAGAGTGCATATAGGGAAAGTGGTAGGGGTAGGGTTAGGATTAGGGTTAGGGTTAGTCTTGGTAGAATCGAGGTTTAGGGTTAGGCTTAGGGTCAGGATTGCATTTTGGATCAGAATCGAGTGCATTTAGGCTTAGGGTTAGTGTTGAAATTGACGATTTAGTATTAGGGTTAGAATCAAGCACATTTAGGGTTAGAGTTATGCTTACAATTCGTTAGGGTTAGGGTTAGGGTTAGGGTTAGAGGTAGGGGTGGGGGTAGTGTTAGGGTTAGAATCAAGTGCATTGTTAGTGTTAGGGTTAGGGTTAGGTTACGGTTAGAGTGCATTTAGGGGTAGAGTTAGGGGTAAGGTTAGGATTAGGGTTAGTGTTTGTGTTGGTTGAATCGAGGTTTAGGGTTAGACTGAGGGTCAGGATTGCCTTCTGGGTTAGAATCGATTGCATTTAGGGCTAGGGTTAGTGTTTAGATTGACGATTTACTGTTAGGATTAGAATCGAGCACATTAGGGTTAGAGATATGGTTAGAATCCAGTGCATTTAGGGTTAGGGTTAGAGTTAGGGTTAGAATTAGGGTTAGGGTTATGTTTAGGGTCAGAGTTAGAATCGAGTGCATTAAAGGTTAGGTTTAGGGTTAGTTTTATGATTAGCTTTGATAGAATCGAGGGTTAGGGTTGGTTAGGGTTAGGGTTAGGATTAGGGTTATGTTTAGGGTCAGGGTTAGAATCGAGTGCATTTAAGGATAGTGTTAGGGTTAAATTTAGGTTTAGGGCCAACTTTCGTATTATCGAGCATTAGGGTTAGGTTTAGGGTTCGGTTTAGGATTCGGGTTAGGATAAGAATCAGGCGCATTTTTAGTGTTAGGGTTGCGATTAGGGTAAGGGTGAGAGTGCATTTAGTGGTAAAGATAGCAGTAGGTTTACGATTAGGGTTAGGGTTAGTGTTGGTAGAATCGAGGTTTAGGGTTAGGCTGAGGGTCAGGATTGCGTTTTGGGTTAGAATCGAGTGCATTTAGGCTTAGAGTTAGTGTTGAATTTGACGATTTAGTGTGAGGGTTAGAATCGAGCACATTAGGGTTAGAGTTATGGTTAGAATCCAGTACATTTAGGCTTAGGGTTAGAGTTAGGATTCAGGTTAGCGTTAGGGTTATGTTTAGGGTCAGAGTTAGAATCGAGTGCATTTAAGGTTAGATTTAGGGTAAGGGTTAATTTTACGATCAGCTTTGGTAAAATCGAGGGTTAGGTTTGGGTTAGGGTTACGGTTCGGATTAGGGTTAGGGTTATGTTTAGGGTCAGAGTTATAATCGAGTACATTTAAGGTTCTGGTTCGGTTTCAGGTTAGTTTTGCGGTTAGCTTTGGTAGAATCTAGGATTACGGTTGGGTTAGGGTTAGGGTTAGCGTTCGGGTTATGTTTAGGATCAGGGATAGAAACGGGTGCATTTAAGGATAGTGTTAGGGTTAGAGTTAGGTTTAGGGTTAGCTTTCCTAGAATCGAAGGTGAAGGTTAGGGTTAGGGTTAGGGGTAAGTTTAGGGTTACAGTCACGCGCATTTTTAGTGTTAGTGTTAGGGTTAGGGTTAGAGTGCATTTAGGGAAAGTGGTAAGGGTAGGCTTAGGCTTAGGGTTAGGGTTAGTGTTGGTAGAATCGAGGTTTAATGTTAGGCTTAGGGTCAGGATTTCATTTTGGGTCAGAATTGAGTGCATTTAGGCTGAGAGTTAGTGTTGAAATTGACGATTTAGTGTCAGGGTTAGAATCGAGCACATTTAGGGTTAGAGTTATGGTTAGAATTCAGGTCATTTAAGGTTAGGGTTGGGGTTACGGTTAGGGTTAGGCTTAGGGTGCGGGTTAGAATTAAGTGCATTTAAGGTTAGGATTAGGGTTAGTTTTACTTTTACGGTTAGCTTTGGCAGAATCGAGGGATACGTATAGGCTTAGGGTTAGGGTTAAAATCAAGCGCATTTTCAGTGTTAGGGTTGGCGTTAGGGTTAGGGGTAGAGTGCATTTAGGCATAGGGGTAAGCGTGGCGTTAGGTTTCGGGTTAGGGTTTGCGTTGGTGGAATCGAGTTTTAGGGTTAGGCTTAGAGTCAGGATTGCCTTTTGGGTTTGAATCGAGTGCATTTAGGGTCAGGGTGAGTGTTGAGATTAACGATTTAGTGTTAGGGTTCGAATCGAGCACATTAGGGTTAGAGTTATGCTTAGAATCCAGTGCATTTAGGATTAGGGTTCGGGTTAGGGTTAAGGTAATGTTTAGGGTAAGGGTTAGAATCGAGTGCATTTAAGGATAGTGTTAGGGTTAGAGTTAGGTTTAGGGTTAGTTTCGTAGAATCGAGGGTTAGGGTTAGGTTTAGGTTTAGGGTTAGGGTTAGTGTTAGGGTTAGGGTTAAAATCACGCGCATTTTTATTGTTAGTGTTAGGGTTAGGGTTAGAGTGCATATAGGGAAAGTGGTAGGGGTAGGGTTAGGATTAGGGTTAGGGTTAGTCTTGGTAGAATCGAGGTTTAGGGTTAGGCTTAGGGTCAGGATTGCATTTTGGGTCAGTATCCAGTGCATTTAGGCTTAGGGTTAGTGTTGAACTTGACGATTTAGTGTCAGGGTTAGAATCGAGCACATTTAGGGTTAGAGTTATGGTTAGAATTCAGGTCATTTAGGGTTAGGGTTGGGGTTACGGTTAGGGTTAGGCTTAGGGTGCGGGTTAGAATCAAGTGCATTTAAGGTTAGGATTAGGGTTAGTTTTACTTTTACGGTTATCTTTGGCAGAATCGAGGGATACGTATAGGCTTAGGGTTAGGGTTAGAGTTAGGGTTAGAATCAAGCGCATTTTCAGTGATAGGGTTGGCGTTAGGGTTAGGGATAGAGTGCATTTAGGCGTAGGGTTAGGCGTGGCGTTAGGATTCGGGTTAGGGTTTGCGTTGGTGGAATCGAGTTTTAGGGTTAGGCTTAGAGTCAGGATTGCCTTTTGGGTTAGAATCGAGTGCATTTAGGGTCAGGGTGAGTGTTGAGATTAACGATTTAGTGTTAGGGTTCGAATCGAGCCCAGTAGGGTTAGAGTTATGCTTAGAATCCAGTGCATTTAGGATTATGGTTCGGGTTAGGGTTAAGGTAATGTTTAGGGTCAGGGTTAGAATCGAGTGCCTTTAAGAATAGTTTTAGGGTTAGAGTTATGTTTAGGGTTAGTTTCGTAGAATCGAGGGTTAGGGTTAGGTTTAGGTTTAGGGTTAGGGTTAGAGTGCATATAGGGAAAGTGGTAGGAGTAGGGTTAGGATTAGGGTTAGGGTTAGTCTTGGTAGAATCGTGGTTTAGGGTTAGGCTTAGGGTCAGGATTGCATTTTGGATCAGAATCGAGTGCATTTAGGCTTAGGGTTAGTGTTGAAATTGACGATTTAGTATTAGGGTGAGAATCAAGCACATTTAGGGTTAGAGTTATGCTTACAATTCGTTAGGGTTAGGGTTAGGGTTAGTGGTAGGGGTGGGGGTAGTGGTAGGGTTAGAATCAAGTGCATAGTTAGTGTTAGGGTTAGGGTTAGGTTACGGTTAGAGTGCATTTAGGGGTAGAGGTAGAGGTAGGGTTAGGATTAGGGTTAGTGTTTGTGTTAGTTGAATCGAGGTTTAGGGTTAGACTGAGGGTCAGGATTGCCTTCTGGGTTAGAATCGATTGCATTTAGGGCTAGGGTTAGTGTTTAGATTGACGATTTAAAGTTAGGATTAGAATTGAGCACATTAGGGTTAGAGATATGGTTAGAATCCAGTGCATTTAGGGTTAGGCTTAGAGTTAGGGTTAGGATTAGGGTTAGGGTTATGTTTAGGGTCAGGGTGAGAATCGAGTGCATTTAAGGATAGTGTTAGGGTTAAATTTAGGTTTAGGGCTAACTTTCGTATTATCGAGCATTAGGGTTAGGGTTAGGGTTCGGTTTAGGGTTCGGGTTAGGGTTAGAATCAGGCGCATATTTAGTGTTAGGGTTCCGGTTAGGGTTACGGTGAGAGTGCATTTACGGGTAGTGGAAGAAGTAGGGTTAGGATTAGGGTGAAGGTTTGTGTTGGTAGAATCGAGGTTTAGGGTTAGGCTTAGGGTCAGGATTGCATTTTGGGTCAGAATTGAGTGCATTTAAGCTTAAAGTTGGTGTTGAAATTGACGATTTAGTGTTAGGGTTAAAATCGAGCACATTTAGGGTTAGAGTTATGCTTAGAATTCGTGAGAGTTAGTGTTAGGGTTAGGGTTAGGGGTAGGGGTAGGGGTAGTTTTACGGGTAGAATCAAGCGCACTGTTAGTGTTAGGTTTAGGGTAAGGGTTACGGTTAGAGTGCATTTAGGGGTAGAGGTAGTGTTCGGGTTAGGATTAGGGTTAGGGTTTGTGTTGGTAGAATCGAGGTTTAGCGTTAGGCTTAGAGTCAGGATTGACTTTTGGGTTAGAATCGAGTGCATTTAGGGTTAGGGTTAGTGTTGAGATTGACGATTTAGTGTTAGGGTTAGGGTCGAGCACATTAGGGTTAGCGTTATGGTTAGAATCCAGTGCATTTAGGATTATGGTTAGGGTTAGGGTTAGGGTAATGTGTAGGGTCAGGGTTAGAATCGGCATGTAAGGATAGTGTTAGTGTTAGAGTTAGGTTTAGGGTTTACTCTCGTATTATCGAGCGTTAGGGTTAGGGTTAGAGTTCCGTATGGGGTTAGGGTTAGGGTGAGAATCGGGCGCATTTTTAGTGTTAGGGTTTCGGTTAGGGTTAGGTGGAGAGTGCATTTAGGGGTAGGGGAAGGAGTATGGTTAGGATGAGAGTTAGGGTTCGTTTTGCTAGAATCGAGGTTTAGGGTTAGGCTTACTGTCAGAATTTCATTTTCTGTCAGAATTGAGTGCATTTAGACTTAAAGTTAGTGTTGAAATTGACGATTTAGTGTTAGGGTTAGAATCGAGCACATTTAGGGTTAGAGTTATGCTTACAATTCGTTAGGGTCAGCGTCAGGGTTAGGGTTATTTGTAGGGGTAGGGGTAGTTTTAGGGTTAGAATCAAGCGCATTGTTAGTGTTAGGGTTAGGGTTAGGTTACGGTTAGAGTGCATTTAGGGGTAGAGGTAGGGTTCGGGTTAGGATTAGGGTTAGGGTTTGTGTTGGTAGAATCGAGGTTTAGGGTTAGGCTGAGGGTCAGGATTGTCTTTTGGGTTAGAATCGATTGCATTTAGGGCTAGGGTTAGTGTTTAGATCGACGATTTACTGTTAGGATTAGAATCGAGCACATTAGGGTTAGAGATATGGTTAGAATCCAGTGCATTTAGGGTTAGGGTTAGAGTTAGGGTTAGGGTTAGGGTTATGTTTAGGGTCAGAGTTAGAATCGAGTGCATTTAAGCTTAGGGTTAGGGTTAAGTTTCCTTTTACGGTTAGCTTTGTTAGAATTGAGGCTTAGTGTTCGGTTAGGGTTAGGGTTAGGCTTAGGGTTATGTTTAGGGTCAGGGTTAGAATCGAGTGCATTTAAGGATAGTGTTAGGGTTATATTTAGGTTTAGGGCTAACTTTCGTATTATCGAACATTAGGGTTAGATTTAGGGTTCGGTTTAGGGTTCGGGTTAGGATTAGAATCAGGCGCATTTTTAGTGTTAGGGTTGCGGTTAGGGTAAGGGTGAGAGTGCATTTAGTGGTAAAGATAGCAGTAGGGTTACGATTAGGGTTAGGATTAGTGTTGGTAGAATCGAGGTTTAGGGTTAGGCTGAGGGTCAGGATTGTGTTTTGGGTTAGAATCGAGTGCATTTAGGCTTGGAGTTAGTGTTGAATTTGACGATTTAGTGTGAGGGTTAGAATCGAGCTCATTAGGGTTAGAGTTATGGTTAGAATCCAGTACATTTAGGCTTAGGGTTAGAGTTAAGATTCGGGTTAGCGTTAGGGTTACGTTTAGGGTCAGAGTTAGAATCGAGTACATTTAAGGTTTTGGTTCGGTTTCAGGTTAGTTTTACGGTTAGCTTTGGTAGAATCTAGGATTACGGTTGGGTTAGGGTTAGGGTTAGCGTTCGGGTTATGTTTAGGATCAGGGATAGAAACGGGTGCATTTAAGGATAGTGTCAGGGTTAGAGTTAGGTTTAGGGTTAGCTTTCGTAGAATCGAAGGTGAAGGTTAGGGTTAGGGGTAGGGGTAGGTTTAGGGTTAGAGTCACGCGCATTTTTAGTGTTATTGTTAGGGTTAGGGTTAGAGTGCATTTAGGGAAAGTGGTAAGGGTAGGCTTAGGCTTAGGGTTAGGGTTAGTGTTGGTAAAATCGAAGTTTAGTGTTAGGCTTAGGGTCAGGATTTCATTTTGGGTCAGAATTGAGTGCATTTAGGCTGAGAGTTAGTGTTGAAATTGACGATTTAGTGTCAGGGTTAGAATCGAGCACATTTAGGGTTAGAGTTATGGTTAGAATTCAGGTCATTTAGGATTAGGGTTAGGGGTACGGTTAGGGTTAGGGTTAGGCTTAGGGTCCGGGTTAGAATCACGTACATTTAAGGTTAGGATTAGGGTTAGTTTTACTTTTACGGTTAGCTTTGGCAGAATCGAGGGATACGTATAGGCTTAGGGTTAGGGTTAGAGTTAGGGTTAGAATCAAGCGCATTTTCAGTGTTAGAGTTGGGGTTAGGGTTAGGGGTAGAGTGCATTTAGGCGTAGGGGTAGGCGTGGCGTTAGGATTCGGGTTAGCGATTGCGTTGGTGGAATCGAGTTTTAGGGTTAGGCTTAGAGTCAGGATTGCCTTTTGGGTTAGAATCGAGTGCATTTAGGGTCAGGGTGAGTGTTGAGATTAACGATTTAGTGTTAGGGTTCGAATCCTGCCCAGTAGGGTTAGAGTTATGCTTAGAATCTAGTGCATTTAGGATCAGGGTTCGGGTTAGCGTTAAGGTAATGTTTAGGGTCAGGGTTAGAATCGAGTGCATTTAAGGATAGTGTTAGGGTTAGAGTTAGGTTTAGGGTTAGTTTCGTAGAATCGAGGGTTAAGGTTAGGTTTAGGTTTAGGGTTAGGGTTAGTGTTAGGGTTAGGGGTAGAGTGCATATAGGGAAAGTGGTAGGGGTAGGGTTAGGATTAGGGTTAGGGTTAGTGTTGGTAGAATCGAGGTTTAGGGTTAGGCTTAGGGTCAGGATTGCATTTTGGGTCAGAATCGAGTGCATTTAGGCTTAGGGTTAGTGTTGAAATTGACGATTTAGTATTAGGGTTAGAATCAAGCACATTTAGGGTTAGAGTTATGCTTACAATTCGTTAGGGTTAGAGTCAGGGTTAGGGTTAGTGGTAGGGGTGGGAGTAGTGTTAGGGTTAGAATCAAGCGCATTGTTAGCGTTAGGGTTAGGGTTAGGTTACGGTTAGAGTGCATTTAGGGGTAGAGGTAGGGATAGGGTTAGGATTAGGGTTAGTGTTTGTGTTGGTTGAATCGAGGTTTAGGGTTAGACTGAGGGTCAGGATTGCCTTCTGGGTTAGAATCGATTGCCTTTAGGGCTAGGGTTAGTGTTTAGATTGACGATTTACTGTTAGGATTAGAATTGAGCACATTAGGGTTAGAGATATGGTTAGAAGCCAGTGCATTTAGGGTTAGGCTTAGAGTTAGGGTTAGGATTAGGGTTAGGGTTATGTTTAGGGTCAGGGTTAGAATCGAGTGCATTTAAGGATAGTGTTATTTTAGAGTTAGGTTTAGGGTTAATTTCGTAGAATCGAGGGTTAGGGTTAGGTTTAGGTTTAGGGTTAGGGTTAGTGTTAGGATTAAGGTTAAGATTAGAGTGCATTTGGGTTTAGGGGTAGTAGTAGGGTTACGATTATGGTTTGGGTTTTTGTTTATAGAATCAAGGTATATGGTTAAGCTTCGTGTCAGGGTTGCATTTTGGGTCAGAATTGAGTGCATTCAGGCTTAGGGTTAGTGTTGAAATTGACGAGTTAGTGTTAGGGTTAGTATCGAGCGCATTTAGGGTTAGAGTTACGGTTAGAATTCGTTAGGGGCAGGGTTAGGGTTAGGGGTTCTGTTCCTAGAATTGAGGTTTAAAGTTAGGCTGAAGGTCAGAATTGCATTGTGGGTCAGAATCGCGTGCATTTTGTCTTAGGGTTTGTGTTGGAATCGACGAGTTAGTGGTCAGTTGAGAATCGAGCACATTTCCAGTTCGCGTTATGGTTAGAATTCAGTGCATTTAGGGTTAGGGTTGGGGTTAGGGTTAGGATTAATATTAGGGTTAGAGTGCATTTGGGGTTAGGGGTAGGAGTAGGGTTACGATTATGGTTTGGGTTTTTGTTCATAGAATCAAGGTTATTGCTTAAGCTTAGGGTAAGGATTGCATTTTGGGTCAGAATGGAGTGCATTTAGGCTAAGGGGTAGTGGTGAAATAGATGACTTACTGTTAGGGTTAGAAGCGATCACATTTCGTGTTAGAGTTGTGGTTAGAATTCAGTGCATTTAGGGTTAGGGTTAGGGTTAGTCTTAGGTTTAGGTTCAGCGTTTGAATCGAGTGCATTTAAAGATAGTGTCAGGGTTAGAGTTAGGTTTAGTGTTAGCTTTCGTAGAATCGAGTGTTTGGGTTACGGTTAGGGTTAGGGTTAGAGTGCATTTAGTTATAGGGGTAGGAGTAGGGTTAAGATTAGGGTTAGGGTTAGGGTTTTGGTTAAAGTTCATTTAGGGATAGGGTTAGGAGCAGGCTTTGAATTAGTGTCAGCGTTTGTGTTCGTAGAATCGAGGTTTCAGGTTAAGCTTAGCGTCAGGATTGCTTTTTGGGTCAGCATCGAGTGCATTTAGGCTGAGGGTTATTGTTGAAATCGATGAAATATTGTGTGGGTTAGAATCGAGCACATTTAGGGTTAGAGTTATGGTTAGAATTCGTTAGGGGTAGGGTTAGGGTTAGGGGTTCTGTTAATAGAATCGAGGTTTTGAGTTAGGCTTAAGGTCAGAATTGCATTGTGCGTCAGAATCGAGTGCCTTTTATCTTAGGGTTTGTGTTGAAATCGACGAGTTAGTGTTCGGGTGAGAAGCGAGCACATTTTGGGTTAGAGTTATGGTTAGATTTCAATGCATTTAGGGTTAGGGTTAGGGTTAGGGTTAGGGTAAGGATTAAAGTTAGGGTTAGAGTGCATTTGGGGTTAGGGGTAGGAGTAGGGTTACGATGATGGTTTGGGTTTTTGTTCATAGAATCAAGGTTATTGGTTAAGCTTAGGGTCAGGATGGCATTTTGGGTCAGAATGGAGTGCATTTAGGCTAAGGGTTAGTGTTGAAATAGATGATTTAGTGTTAGGGTTAGAATCGATCACATTTCGAGTTAAAGTTATGGTTAGAATTCAGTCCTTTTAAGGTTGGGTTAGGTTTAGTGTTAGGTTAAGGTTCAGCGTTTGAATCGAGTGCATTTAAGGATAGTGTCAGGGTTAGAGTTAGGTTTAGTGTTTGCTTTCGCAGAAGCGAGGGTTAGGGTTAGGGTTAGAGTGCATTTAGTTATAGCGGTAGGAGTAGGGTTAGGATTAGGGTTAGGGTTTGTGTTCGTAGAATCGAGGGTTATGGTAACGCTTCGGGAAAGGCATGCATTTTCGGTCAGAATCGAGTGCATTCAGGCTTAGGTTTAGTGTTGAAATTGACGAGTTAGTGTTAGGGTTAGAATCGAGCTAATTTGGGGTTAGAGTTATGGTTAGAATTCGTTACGGGTAGGGTTAGGCTTAGGGGTCCTGTCCCTAGAATCGATGTTTAGAGTTATGCTTAAGGTCAGAATTGCATTGTGGGTCAGAATCGCGTGCATTTTGTCTTAGGGTTTGGGTTGAAATCGTCGAGTTAGTGTTCGGTTGAGAATCGAGCACATTTCGAGTTAGAGTTATGGTTAGAATTCAGTGCATTTAGGATTAGGGTTCGGGTTAGGGTTAGGATTAAGGTTAGGGTTAGAGTGCATTTGGGGTTAGGGGTAGGAGTAGGGTTACTATTATGGCTTGGGTTTTTGTTCGTGGAATCAAGGTAATTGGTTAAGGTTAGGGTAAGGATTGCATTTTGGGTCAGAATGGAGTGCATTTAGGCTAAGGGTTAGTGGTGAAATAGATGACTTACTGTTAGGGTTAGAAGCGATCACATTTCGTGTTAGAGTTGTGGTTAGAATTCAGTGCATTTAGGGTTAGGGTTAGTGTTAGGTTTAGGTTCAGCGTTTGAATCGAGTGCATTAAAGGATAGTGTCAGGGTTAGAGTTAGGTTTAGTGTTAACTTTCGTAGAATCGAGTGTTAGGGTTACAGTTAGGGTTAGGGTTAGAGTGCATTTAATTATAGGGGTAGGAGTAAGGTTAGGATTAGGGTTAGGGTTAGGGTTTTGGTTAAAGTTCATTTAGGGATAGGGTTAGGAGCAGGCTTTGAATTAGTGTCAGCGTTTGTGTTCGTAGAATCGAGGTTTCAGGTTAAGCTTAGCGTCAGGATTGCTTTTTGGGTCAGCATCGAGTGCATTTAGGCTGAGGGTTATTGTTGAAATCGATGAAATATTGTTCGGGTTAGAATCGAGCACATTTAGGGTTAGAGTTATGGTTAGAATTCGTTAGGGGTAGGGTTAGGGTTAGGGGTTCTGTTCATAGAATCGAGGTTTTGAGTTAGGCTTAAGGTCAGAATTGCATTGTGCGTCAGAATCGAGTGCATTTTGTGTTAGGGTTTGTGTTGGAATCGACGAGTTAGTGTTCAGTTGAGAATCGAGCACATTTCCAGTTCGCGTTATGGTTAGAATTCAGTGCATTTAGGGTTAGGGTTGGGGTTAGGGTTAGGATTAATATTAGGGTTAGAGTGCATTTGGGGTTAGGGGTAGGAGTAGGGTTACGATTATGGTTTGGGTTTTTGTTCATAGAATCAAGGTTATTGCTTAAGCTTAGGGTAAGGATTGCATTTTGGGTCAGAATGGAGTGCATTTAGGCTAAGGGGTAGTGGTGAAATAGATGACTTACTGTTAGGGTTAGAAGCGATCACATTTCGTGTTACAGTTGTGGTTAGAATTCAGTGCATTTAGGGTTAGGGTTAGGGTTAGTGTTAGGTTTAGGTTCAGCGTTTGAATCGAGTGCATTTAAAGATAGTGTCAGGGTTAGAGTTAGGTTTAGTGTTAGCTTTCGTAGAATCGAGTGTTTGGGTTACGGTTAGGGTTAGGGTTAGAGTGCATTTAGTTATAGGGGTAGGAGTAGGGTTAGGATTAGGGTTAGGGTTAGGGTTTTGGTTAAAGTTCATTTAGGGATAGGGTTAGGAGCAGGCTTGGAATTAGTGTCAGCGTTTGTGTTCGTAGAATCGAGGTTTCAGGTTAAGCTTAGCGTCAGGATTGCTTTTTGGGTCAGCATCGAGTGCATTTAGGCTGAGGGTTATTGTTGAAATCGATGAAATATTGTGTGGGTTAGAATCGAGCACATTTAGGGTTAGAGTTATGGTTAGAATTCGTTAGGGGTAGGGTTAGGGTTAGGGGTTCTGTTAATAGAATCGAGGTTTTGAGTTAGGCTTAAGGTCAGAATTGCATTGTGCGTCAGAATCGAGTGCCTTTTATCTTAGGGTTTGTGTTGAAATCGACGAGTTAGTGTTCGGGTGAGAAGCGAGCACATTTTGGGTTAGAGTTATGGTTAGATTTCAATGCATTTAGGGTTAGGGTTAGGGTTAGGGTTAGGGTAAGGATTAAAGTTAGGGTTAGAGTGCATTTGGGGTTAGGGGTAGGAGTAGGGTTACGATGATGGTTTGGGTTTTTGTTCATAGAATCAAGGTTATTGGTTAAGCTTAGGGTCAGGATGGCATTTTGGGTCAGAATGGAGTGCATTTAGGCTAAGGGTTAGTGTTGATATAGATGATTTAGTGTTAGGGTTAGAATCGATCACATTTCGAGTTAAAGTTATGGTTAGAATTCAGTCCTTTTAAGGTTGGGTTAGGTTTAGTGTTAGGTTAAGGTTCAGCGTTTGAATCGAGTGCATTTAAGGATAGTGTCAGGGTTAGAGTTAGGTTTAGTGTTTGCTTTCGCAGAAGCGAGGGTTAGGGTTAGGGTTAGAGTGCATTTAGTTATAGCGGTAGGAGTAGGGTTAGGATTAGGGTTAGGGTTTGTGTTCGTAGAATCGAGGGTTATGGTAACGCTTCGGGAAAGGCATGCATTTTCGGTCAGAATCGAGTGCATTCAGGCTTAGGTTTAGTGTTGAAATTGACGAGTTAGTGTTAGGGTTAGAATCGAGCTAATTTGGGGTTAGAGTTATGGTTAGAATTCGTTACGGGTAGGGTTAGGCTTAGGGGTCCTGTCCCTAGAATCGATGTTTAGAGTTATGCTTAAGGTCAGAATTGCATTGTGGGTCAGAATCGCGTGCATTTTGTCTTAGGGTTTGGGTTGAAATCGTCGAGTTAGTGTTCGGTTGAGAATCGAGCACATTTCGAGTTAGAGTTATGGTTAGAATTCAGTGCATTTAGGATTAGGGTTCGGGTTAGGGTTAGGATTAAGGTTAGGGTTAGAGTGCATTTGGGGTTAGGGGTAGGAGTAGGGTTACTATTATGGCTTGGGTTTTTGTTCGTGGAATCAAGGTAATTGGTTAAGGTTAGGGTAAGGATTGCATTTTGGGTCAGAATGGAGTGCATTTAGGCTAAGGGTTAGTGGTGAAATAGATGACTTACTGTTAGGGTTAGAAGCGATCACATTTCGTGTTAGAGTTGTGGTTAGAATTCAGTGCATTTAGGGTTAGGGTTAGTGTTAGGTTTAGGTTCAGCGTTTGAATCGAGTGCATTAAAGGATAGTGTCAGGGTTAGAGTTAGGTTTAGTGTTAACTTTCGTAGAATCGAGTGTTAGGGTTACAGTTAGGGTTAGGGTTAGAGTGCATTTAATTATAGGGGTAGGAGTAAGGTTAGGATTAGGGTTAGGGTTAGGGTTTTGGTTAAAGTTCATTTAGGGATAGGGTTAGGAGCAGGCTTTGAATTAGTGTCAGCGTTTGTGTTCGTAGAATCGAGGTTTCAGGTTAAGCTTAGCGTCAGGATTGCTTTTTGGGTCAGCATCGAGTGCATTTAGGCTGAGGGTTATTGTTGAAATCGATGAAATATTGTTCGGGTTAGAATCGAGCACATTTAGGGTTAGAGTTATGGTTAGAATTCGTTAGGGGTAGGGTTAGGGTTAGGGGTTCTGTTCATAGAATCGAGGTTTTGAGTTAGGCTTAAGGTCAGAATTGCATTGTGCGTCAGAATCGAGTGCCTTTTATCTTAGGGTTTGTGTTGAAATCGACGAGTTAGTGTTCGGGTGAGAAGCGAGCACATTTTGGGTTAGAGTTATGGTTAGATTTCAATGCATTTAGGGTTAGGGTTAGGGTTAGGGTTAGGGTAAGGATTAAAGTTAGGGTTAGAGTGCATTTGGGGTTAGGGGTAGGAGTAGGGTTACGATTATGGTTTGGGTTTTTGTTCATAGAATCAAGGTTATTGGTTAAGCTTAGGGTCAGAATGGCATTTTGGGTCAGAATGGAGTGCATTTAGGCTAAGGGTTAGTGTTGAAATAGATGACTTAGTGTTAGGGTTAGAATTGATCACATTTCGAGTTAGAGTTATGGTTAGAATTCAGTCCTTTTAAGGTTGGGTTAGGGTTAGTGTTAGGTTAAGGTTCAGCGTTTGAATCGAGTGCATTTAAGGATAGTGTTAGGGTTAGAATTAGGTTTAGTGTTTGCTTTCGCAGAAGCGAGGGTTAGGGTTAGGGTTAGAGTGCATTTAGTTATAGCGGTAGGAGTAGGGTTAGGATTAGGGTTAGGGTTTGTGTTCGTAGAATCGAGGGTTATGGTAACGCTTCGGGAAAGGCTTGCATTTTGGATCAGAATCGAGTGCATTCAGGCTTAGGCTTAGTGTTGAAATTGACGAGTTAGTGTTAGGGTTAGAATCGAGCTCATTTAGGGTTAGAGTTATGGTTAGAATTCGTTAGGGGTAGGGTTAGGCTTAGGCGTCCTGTCCCTAGAATCGATGTTTAGAGTTATGCTTAAGGTCAGAATTGCATTGTGGGTCAGAATCGCGTGCATTTTGTCTTAGGGTTTGGGTTGAAATCGACGAGTTAGTGTTCGGTTGAGAATCGAGCACATTTCGAGTTAGAGTTATGGTTAGAATTCAGTGCATTTAGGATTAGGGTTCGGTTAGGGTTAGGATTAAGGTTAGGGTTAGAGTGCATTTGGGGTTAGGGGTAGGAGTAGGATTACGATTATGGCTTGGGTTTTTGTTCGTGGAATCAAGGTAATTGGTTAAGCTTAGGGTAAGGATTGCATTTTGGGTCAGAATGGAGTGCATTTAGGCTAAGGGCTAGTGGTGAAATAGATGACTTACTGTTAGGGTTTGAAGCAATCACATTTCGTGTTAGAGTTGTGGTTAGAATTCAGTGCATTTAGGGTTAGTGTTAGGGTTAGTGTTAGGTTTAGGTTCAGCGTTTGAATCGAGTGCATTTAAGGATAGTGTCAGGGTTAGAGTTAGGTTTAGTGTAAGCTTTCGTAGAATCGAGTGTTAGGGTTACAGTTAGGGTTAGGGTTAGAGTGCATTTAGTTATAGGGGTAGGAGTAGGGTTAGGATTAGGGTTAGGGTTAGGGTTTTGGTTAAAGTTCATTTAGGGATAGGGTTAGGAGCAGGCTTTGAATTAGTGTCAGCGTTTGTGTTCGTAGAATCGAGGTTTAAGGTTAAGCTTAGCGTCAGGATTGCTTTTTGGGTCAGCATCGAGTGCATTTAGGCTGAGGGTTATTGTTGAAATCGATGAAATATTGTTCGGGTTAGAATCGAGCACATTTAGGGTTAGAGATATGGTTAGAATTCGTTAGGGGTAGGGTTAGGGTTAGGTTTTCTGTTCGTAGAATCGAGGTTTTGAGTTAGGCTTAAGGTCAGAATTGCATTGTGGGTCAGAATCGAGTGCATTTTTTCTTAGGGTTTGTGTTGAAATCGACGAGTTAGTGTTCGGGTGAGAAGCGAGCACATTTAGGGTTGGAGTTATGGTTAGAATTCAGTGCATTTAGGGTTAGGGTTAGAGTTAGGGTTAGGATTAAGGTTAGGGTTAGAGTGCATTTGGGGTTAGGGGTAGGAGTAGGGGTACGATTATAGTTTGAGATTTTGTTCGTAGAATCAAGGTTATTGGTTAAGCTTAGGGTCAGGATTGCATTTTGGTTCAGAATGGAGTGCATTTAGGCTAAGGGTTAGTGTTGAAATAGATGACTTAGTGTTAGGGTTAGAATCGATCACATTTCGAGTTAGAGTTATGGTTAGAATTCAGTCCTTTTAAGGTTGGCTTAGGGTTAGTGTTAGGTTTAGGTTCAGCGTTGGAATCGAGTGCATTTAATGATAGTGTTAAGGTTAGAGTTAGGTTTAGTGTTAGATTTTGCAGAATCCAGGGTCAGGGTTACGGTTAGGGTTAGGGTTAGAGTGCATTTAGTAATAGCGGTAGGAGTAGGATTAGGATTAGGGTTAGAGTTTGTGTTCGTAGAATCGAGGGTTAGGGTAAAGCTTCGTGTCAGGGTTGCATTTTGGGTCAGAATCGAGTGCATTCAGGCTTAGGGTTAGTGTTGAAATTGACGAGTTAGTGTTAGGGTTAGAATCGAGCTCATTTAGGGTTAGAGTTATGGTTAGAATTCAATTGAGGTAGGGTTAGGTTTAGGGATTCTGTTCCTAGAATCGAGTTTTAGAGTTAGGCTGAAGGTCAGAATTGCATTGTGGGTCAGAATCGCGTGCATTTTGTCATAGGGTTTGTGTTGAAATCAACGACTTTTTGTTCGGGTGAGAATCAAGCACATTTCGAGTTAGAGTTATGGTTAGAATTCAGTGCATTTAGGGTTAGGGTTAGGTTCGGTTAGGATTAAGGTTAGGGTTAGAGTGCATTTGGTGTTAGGGGTAGGAGTAGGGTTACGATGATGGTTTGGGTTTTTGTTCATAGAATCAAGGTTGTTGGTTAAGCTTAGGGTCAGGATGGCATTTTGGTTCAGAATGGAGTGCATTTAGGCTAAGGGCTAGTGTTGAAATAGATGACTTAGTGTTCGGGTTAGAATCGATCACATTTCGAGTTAAAGTTATGGTTAGAATTCAGTCCTTTTAAGGTTGGGTTAGTGTTAGTGTTAGGTTAAGGTTCAGCGTTGGAATCGAGTGCATTTAAGGATAGTGTCAGGGTTAGAGTTAGGTTTAGTGTTTGCTTTCGCAGAAGCGAGGTTTAGGGTTAGGGTTAGAATGCATTTAGTTATAGCGGTAGGAGTAGGGTTAGGATTAGGTTTAGGGTTTGTGTTCGTAGAATCGAGGTTATGATAACGCTTCGGGAAAGGCTTGCATTTTCGGTCAGAATCGAGTGCATTCAGGCTTAGGGTTAGTGTTGAAATTGACGAGTTAGTGTTAGGGTTAGAATCGAGATCATTTAGGGTTAGAGTTATGGTTAGAATTCGTTAGGAATAGAGTTAGGCTTAGGGGTCATGTCCCTAGAATCGATGTTTAGAGTTATGCTTAAGGTCAGAATTGCATTGTGGGTCAGAATCGCGTGCATTTTGTCTTAGGGTTTGGGTTGAAATCGACGAGTTAGTGTTCGGTTGAGAATCGAGCACATTTCGAGTTAGAGTTATGGTTAGAATTCAGTGCATTTAGGATTAGGGTTCGGGTTGGGGTTAGGATTAAGGTTAGGGTTAGAGTGCATTTGGGGTTAGGGGTAGGAGTAGGGTTACGATGATGGTTTGGGTTTTTGTTCATAGAATCAAGGTTATTGGTTAAGCTTAGGGTCAGGATGGCATTTTGGGTCAGAATGGAGTGCATTTAGGCTAAGGGTTAGTGTTGAAATAGATGATTTAGTGTTAGGGTTAGAATCGATCACATTTCGAGTTAAAGTTATGGTTAGAATTCAGTCCTTTTAAGGTTGGGTTAGGTTTAGTGTTAGGTTAAGGTTCAGCGTTTGAATCGAGTGCATTTAAGGATAGTGTCAGGGTTAGAGTTAGGTTTAGTGTTTGCTTTCGCAGAAGCGAGGGTTAGGGTTAGGGTTAGAGTGCATTTAGTTATAGCGGTAGGAGTAGGGTTAGGATTAGGGTTAGGGTTTGTGTTCGTAGAATCGAGGGTTATGGTAACGCTTCGGGAAAGGCATGCATTTTCGGTCAGAATCGAGTGCATTCAGGCTTAGGTTTAGTGTTGAAATTGACGAGTTAGTGTTAGGGTTAGAATCGAGCTAATTTGGGGTTAGAGTTATGGTTAGAATTCGTTACGGGTAGGGTTAGGCTTAGGGGTCCTGTCCCTAGAATCGATGTTTAGAGTTATGCTTAAGGTCAGAATTGCATTGTGGGTCAGAATCGCGTGCATTTTGTCTTAGGGTTTGGGTTGAAATCGTCGAGTTAGTGTTCGGTTGAGAATCGAGCACATTTCGAGTTAGAGTTATGGTTAGAATTCAGTGCATTTAGGATTAGGGTTCGGGTTAGGGTTAGGATTAAGGTTAGGGTTAGAGTGCATTTGGGGTTAGGGGTAGGAGTAGGGTTACTATTATGGCTTGGGTTTTTGTTCGTGGAATCAAGGTAATTGGTTAAGGTTAGGGTAAGGATTGCATTTTGGGTCAGAATGGAGTGCATTTAGGCTAAGGGTTAGTGGTGAAATAGATGACTTACTGTTAGGGTTAGAAGCGATCACATTTCGTGTTAGAGTTGTGGTTAGAATTCAGTGCATTTAGGGTTAGGGTTAGTGTTAGGTTTAGGTTCAGCGTTTGAATCGAGTGCATTAAAGGATAGTGTCAGGGTTAGAGTTAGGTTTAGTGTTAACTTTCGTAGAATCGAGTGTTAGGGTTACAGTTAGGGTTAGGGTTAGAGTGCATTTAATTATAGGGGTAGGAGTAAGGTTAGGATTAGGGTTAGGGTTAGGGTTTTGGTTAAAGTTCATTTAGGGATAGGGTTAGGAGCAGGCTTTGAATTAGTGTCAGCGTTTGTGTTCGTAGAATCGAGGTTTCAGGTTAAGCTTAGCGTCAGGATTGCTTTTTGGGTCAGCATCGAGTGCATTTAGGCTGAGGGTTATTGTTGAAATCGATGAAATATTGTTCGGGTTAGAATCGAGCACATTTAGGGTTAGAGTTATGGTTAGAATTCGTTAGGGGTAGGGTTAGGGTTAGGGGTTCTGTTCATAGAATCGAGGTTTTGAGTTAGGCTTAAGGTCAGAATTGCATTGTGCGTCAGAATCGAGTGCATTTTGTGTTAGGGTTTGTGTTGGAATCGACGAGTTAGTGTTCAGTTGAGAATCGAGCACATTTCCAGTTCGCGTTATGGTTAGAATTCAGTGCATTTAGGGTTAGGGTTGGGGTTAGGGTTAGGATTAATATTAGGGTTAGAGTGCATTTGGGGTTAGGGGTAGGAGTAGGGTTACGATTATGGTTTGGGTTTTTGTTCATAGAATCAAGGTTATTGCTTAAGCTTAGGGTAAGGATTGCATTTTGGGTCAGAATGGAGTGCATTTAGGCTAAGGGGTAGTGGTGAAATAGATGACTTACTGTTAGGGTTAGAAGCGATCACATTTCGTGTTACAGTTGTGGTTAGAATTCAGTGCATTTAGGGTTAGGGTTAGGGTTAGTGTTAGGTTTAGGTTCAGCGTTTGAATCGAGTGCATTTAAAGATAGTGTCAGGGTTAGAGTTAGGTTTAGTGTTAGCTTTCGTAGAATCGAGTGTTTGGGTTACGGTTAGGGTTAGGGTTAGAGTGCATTTAGTTATAGGGGTAGGAGTAGGGTTAGGATTAGGGTTAGGGTTAGGGTTTTGGTTAAAGTTCATTTAGGGATAGGGTTAGGAGCAGGCTTGGAATTAGTGTCAGCGTTTGTGTTCGTAGAATCGAGGTTTCAGGTTAAGCTTAGCGTCAGGATTGCTTTTTGGGTCAGCATCGAGTGCATTTAGGCTGAGGGTTATTGTTGAAATCGATGAAATATTGTGTGGGTTAGAATCGAGCACATTTAGGGTTAGAGTTATGGTTAGAATTCGTTAGGGGTAGGGTTAGGGTTAGGGGTTCTGTTAATAGAATCGAGGTTTTGAGTTAGGCTTAAGGTCAGAATTGCATTGTGCGTCAGAATCGAGTGCCTTTTATCTTAGGGTTTGTGTTGAAATCGACGAGTTAGTGTTCGGGTGAGAAGCGAGCACATTTTGGGTTAGAGTTATGGTTAGATTTCAATGCATTTAGGGTTAGGGTTAGGGTTAGGGTTAGGGTAAGGATTAAAGTTAGGGTTAGAGTGCATTTGGGGTTAGGGGTAGGAGTAGGGTTACGATGATGGTTTGGGTTTTTGTTCATAGAATCAAGGTTATTGGTTAAGCTTAGGGTCAGGATGGCATTTTGGGTCAGAATGGAGTGCATTTAGGCTAAGGGTTAGTGTTGATATAGATGATTTAGTGTTAGGGTTAGAATCGATCACATTTCGAGTTAAAGTTATGGTTAGAATTCAGTCCTTTTAAGGTTGGGTTAGGTTTAGTGTTAGGTTAAGGTTCAGCGTTTGAATCGAGTGCATTTAAGGATAGTGTCAGGGTTAGAGTTAGGTTTAGTGTTTGCTTTCGCAGAAGCGAGGGTTAGGGTTAGGGTTAGAGTGCATTTAGTTATAGCGGTAGGAGTAGGGTTAGGATTAGGGTTAGGGTTTGTGTTCGTAGAATCGAGGGTTATGGTAACGCTTCGGGAAAGGCATGCATTTTCGGTCAGAATCGAGTGCATTCAGGCTTAGGTTTAGTGTTGAAATTGACGAGTTAGTGTTAGGGTTAGAATCGAGCTAATTTGGGGTTAGAGTTATGGTTAGAATTCGTTACGGGTAGGGTTAGGCTTAGGGGTCCTGTCCCTAGAATCGATGTTTAGAGTTATGCTTAAGGTCAGAATTGCATTGTGGGTCAGAATCGCGTGCATTTTGTCTTAGGGTTTGGGTTGAAATCGTCGAGTTAGTGTTCGGTTGAGAATCGAGCACATTTCGAGTTAGAGTTATGGTTAGAATTCAGTGCATTTAGGATTAGGGTTCGGGTTAGGGTTAGGATTAAGGTTAGGGTTAGAGTGCATTTGGGGTTAGGGGTAGGAGTAGGGTTACTATTATGGCTTGGGTTTTTGTTCGTGGAATCAAGGTAATTGGTTAAGGTTAGGGTAAGGATTGCATTTTGGGTCAGAATGGAGTGCATTTAGGCTAAGGGTTAGTGGTGAAATAGATGACTTACTGTTAGGGTTAGAAGCGATCACATTTCGTGTTAGAGTTGTGGTTAGAATTCAGTGCATTTAGGGTTAGGGTTAGTGTTAGGTTTAGGTTCAGCGTTTGAATCGAGTGCATTAAAGGATAGTGTCAGGGTTAGAGTTAGGTTTAGTGTTAACTTTCGTAGAATCGAGTGTTAGGGTTACAGTTAGGGTTAGGGTTAGAGTGCATTTAATTATAGGGGTAGGAGTAAGGTTAGGATTAGGGTTAGGGTTAGGGTTTTGGTTAAAGTTCATTTAGGGATAGGGTTAGGAGCAGGCTTTGAATTAGTGTCAGCGTTTGTGTTCGTAGAATCGAGGTTTCAGGTTAAGCTTAGCGTCAGGATTGCTTTTTGGGTCAGCATCGAGTGCATTTAGGCTGAGGGTTATTGTTGAAATCGATGAAATATTGTTCGGGTTAGAATCGAGCACATTTAGGGTTAGAGTTATGGTTAGAATTCGTTAGGGGTAGGGTTAGGGTTAGGGGTTCTGTTCATAGAATCGAGGTTTTGAGTTAGGCTTAAGGTCAGAATTGCATTGTGCGTCAGAATCGAGTGCCTTTTATCTTAGGGTTTGTGTTGAAATCGACGAGTTAGTGTTCGGGTGAGAAGCGAGCACATTTTGGGTTAGAGTTATGGTTAGATTTCAATGCATTTAGGGTTAGGGTTAGGGTTAGGGTTAGGGTAAGGATTAAAGTTAGGGTTAGAGTGCATTTGGGGTTAGGGGTAGGAGTAGGGTTACGATTATGGTTTGGGTTTTTGTTCATAGAATCAAGGTTATTGGTTAAGCTTAGGGTCAGAATGGCATTTTGGGTCAGAATGGAGTGCATTTAGGCTAAGGGTTAGTGTTGAAATAGATGACTTAGTGTTAGGGTTAGAATTGATCACATTTCGAGTTAGAGTTATGGTTAGAATTCAGTCCTTTTAAGGTTGGGTTAGGGTTAGTGTTAGGTTAAGGTTCAGCGTTTGAATCGAGTGCATTTAAGGATAGTGTTAGGGTTAGAATTAGGTTTAGTGTTTGCTTTCGCAGAAGCGAGGGTTAGGGTTAGGGTTAGAGTGCATTTAGTTATAGCGGTAGGAGTAGGGTTAGGATTAGGGTTAGGGTTTGTGTTCGTAGAATCGAGGGTTATGGTAACGCTTCGGGAAAGGCTTGCATTTTGGATCAGAATCGAGTGCATTCAGGCTTAGGCTTAGTGTTGAAATTGACGAGTTAGTGTTAGGGTTAGAATCGAGCTCATTTAGGGTTAGAGTTATGGTTAGAATTCGTTAGGGGTAGGGTTAGGCTTAGGCGTCCTGTCCCTAGAATCGATGTTTAGAGTTATGCTTAAGGTCAGAATTGCATTGTGGGTCAGAATCGCGTGCATTTTGTCTTAGGGTTTGGGTTGAAATCGACGAGTTAGTGTTCGGTTGAGAATCGAGCACATTTCGAGTTAGAGTTATGGTTAGAATTCAGTGCATTTAGGATTAGGGTTCGGTTAGGGTTAGGATTAAGGTTAGGGTTAGAGTGCATTTGGGGTTAGGGGTAGGAGTAGGATTACGATTATGGCTTGGGTTTTTGTTCGTGGAATCAAGGTAATTGGTTAAGCTTAGGGTAAGGATTGCATTTTGGGTCAGAATGGAGTGCATTTAGGCTAAGGGCTAGTGGTGAAATAGATGACTTACTGTTAGGGTTTGAAGCAATCACATTTCGTGTTAGAGTTGTGGTTAGAATTCAGTGCATTTAGGGTTAGTGTTAGGGTTAGTGTTAGGTTTAGGTTCAGCGTTTGAATCGAGTGCATTTAAGGATAGTGTCAGGGTTAGAGTTAGGTTTAGTGTAAGCTTTCGTAGAATCGAGTGTTAGGGTTACAGTTAGGGTTAGGGTTAGAGTGCATTTAGTTATAGGGGTAGGAGTAGGGTTAGGATTAGGGTTAGGGTTAGGGTTTTGGTTAAAGTTCATTTAGGGATAGGGTTAGGAGCAGGCTTTGAATTAGTGTCAGCGTTTGTGTTCGTAGAATCGAGGTTTAAGGTTAAGCTTAGCGTCAGGATTGCTTTTTGGGTCAGCATCGAGTGCATTTAGGCTGAGGGTTATTGTTGAAATCGATGAAATATTGTTCGGGTTAGAATCGAGCACATTTAGGGTTAGAGATATGGTTAGAATTCGTTAGGGGTAGGGTTAGGGTTAGGTTTTCTGTTCGTAGAATCGAGGTTTTGAGTTAGGCTTAAGGTCAGAATTGCATTGTGGGTCAGAATCGAGTGCATTTTTTCTTAGGGTTTGTGTTGAAATCGACGAGTTAGTGTTCGGGTGAGAAGCGAGCACATTTAGGGTTGGAGTTATGGTTAGAATTCAGTGCATTTAGGGTTAGGGTTAGAGTTAGGGTTAGGATTAAGGTTAGGGTTAGAGTGCATTTGGGGTTAGGGGTAGGAGTAGGGGTACGATTATAGTTTGAGATTTTGTTCGTAGAATCAAGGTTATTGGTTAAGCTTAGGGTCAGGATTGCATTTTGGTTCAGAATGGAGTGCATTTAGGCTAAGGGTTAGTGTTGAAATAGATGACTTAGTGTTAGGGTTAGAATCGATCACATTTCGAGTTAGAGTTATGGTTAGAATTCAGTCCTTTTAAGGTTGGCTTAGGGTTAGTGTTAGGTTTAGGTTCAGCGTTGGAATCGAGTGCATTTAATGATAGTGTTAAGGTTAGAGTTAGGTTTAGTGTTAGATTTTGCAGAATCCAGGGTCAGGGTTACGGTTAGGGTTAGGGTTAGAGTGCATTTAGTAATAGCGGTAGGAGTAGGATTAGGATTAGGGTTAGAGTTTGTGTTCGTAGAATCGAGGGTTAGGGTAAAGCTTCGTGTCAGGGTTGCATTTTGGGTCAGAATCGAGTGCATTCAGGCTTAGGGTTAGTGTTGAAATTGACGAGTTAGTGTTAGGGTTAGAATCGAGCTCATTTAGGGTTAGAGTTATGGTTAGAATTCAATTGAGGTAGGGTTAGGTTTAGGGATTCTGTTCCTAGAATCGAGTTTTAGAGTTAGGCTGAAGGTCAGAATTGCATTGTGGGTCAGAATCGCGTGCATTTTGTCATAGGGTTTGTGTTGAAATCAACGACTTTTTGTTCGGGTGAGAATCAAGCACATTTCGAGTTAGAGTTATGGTTAGAATTCAGTGCATTTAGGGTTAGGGTTAGGTTCGGTTAGGATTAAGGTTAGGGTTAGAGTGCATTTGGTGTTAGGGGTAGGAGTAGGGTTACGATGATGGTTTGGGTTTTTGTTCATAGAATCAAGGTTGTTGGTTAAGCTTAGGGTCAGGATGGCATTTTGGTTCAGAATGGAGTGCATTTAGGCTAAGGGCTAGTGTTGAAATAGATGACTTAGTGTTCGGGTTAGAATCGATCACATTTCGAGTTAAAGTTATGGTTAGAATTCAGTCCTTTTAAGGTTGGGTTAGTGTTAGTGTTAGGTTAAGGTTCAGCGTTGGAATCGAGTGCATTTAAGGATAGTGTCAGGGTTAGAGTTAGGTTTAGTGTTTGCTTTCGCAGAAGCGAGGTTTAGGGTTAGGGTTAGAATGCATTTAGTTATAGCGGTAGGAGTAGGGTTAGGATTAGGTTTAGGGTTTGTGTTCGTAGAATCGAGGTTATGATAACGCTTCGGGAAAGGCTTGCATTTTCGGTCAGAATCGAGTGCATTCAGGCTTAGGGTTAGTGTTGAAATTGACGAGTTAGTGTTAGGGTTAGAATCGAGATCATTTAGGGTTAGAGTTATGGTTAGAATTCGTTAGGAATAGAGTTAGGCTTAGGGGTCATGTCCCTAGAATCGATGTTTAGAGTTATGCTTAAGGTCAGAATTGCATTGTGGGTCAGAATCGCGTGCATTTTGTCTTAGGGTTTGGGTTGAAATCGACGAGTTAGTGTTCGGTTGAGAATCGAGCACATTTCGAGTTAGAGTTATGGTTAGAATTCAGTGCATTTAGGATTAGGGTTCGGGTTGGGGTTAGGATTAAGGTTAGGGTTAGAGTGCATTTGGGGTTAGGGGTAGGAGTAGGGTTAAAATTATGGCTTGGGTTTTTGTTCGTAGAATCAAGGTAATTGGTTAAGCTTAGGGCCATAATTGCATTTTTGGTCAGAATGGAGTGCATTTAGGGTAAGGGTTAGTGGAGAAATAGATGACTTACTTTTAGGGTTAGAAGCGATCACATTTCGAGTTAGAGTTATGGTTAGAATTCAGTGCTTTTAAGGTTGGGTTAGGGTTAGTGTTAGGTTTAGGTTCAGCGTTTGAATCGAGTGCATTTAAGGATAGTGTCAGGATTAGAGTTAGGTTTAGTGTTAGCTTTCGTAGAATCGAGGGTTAAGGTTACGGTTAGGGTTAGGGTTAGAGTCCATTTAGTTATAGGGTTAGGATTAGGCTTAGGATTAGGGTTAGGCTTAGGGTTTTGGTTAAAGTTCATTTAGGGATAGGGTCAGGAGCAGGCTTTGAATTAGTGTCCGCGTTTGTGTTCGTAGAATCGAGGTTAAAGGTTAAGTTTAGGGTCAGGATTGCTTTTTGGGTCAGCATGGAGAGCATTTAGGCTGAGGGTTATTGTTGAAATCGATGAAATATTGTTCGGGTTAGAATCGAGCACATTTAGGGTTAGAGTTATGGTCAGAATTCGTTAGGGGTAGGGTTAGGGTTAAGCTTTCTTTTCGTAGAATCGTGGTTTTGAGTTAGGCTTAAGGTCAGAATTGCATTGTGGGTCAGAATCGAGTGCATTTTGTTTTAAGGTTTGTGTTGAAATTGCCGAGTTAGTGTTCGGGTTAGAATCGAGCACATTTAGGGTGAGAGTTATGGTTAGATTTCAGTGCATTTAGGGTTAGGGTTAGGGTTAGGGTTAGGATTAAGGTTAGGGTTAGAGTGCATTTGGGGTTAGGGGTACGAGTAGGGTTACAATTTTGGTTTGGGTTTTTGTTCGTAGAATCCAGGTTTATTTTTAAGCTTAGGGTCAGGATTGCATTTTCGGTCAGAATGGAGTGCATTTAGGCTAAGGGTTAGTGTTGAAATAGATGACTTAGTGTTAGGATTAGAATCGATCACATTTCGAGTTAGAGTTATGGTTAGAATTCAGTCCTTTTAAGGTTGGGTTAGGGTTAGTGTTAGGTTCAGGTTCAGCGTTGGAATCGAGTGCATTTAAGGATAGTGTTAGGGTTACAGTTAGGTTTAGTGTTAGCTTTCGCAGAATCAAGGGTTAGGGTTACGGTTAGGGTCAATGTTAGAGTGCATTTAGTTATAGGGGTAGGAGTAGGGTTAGGATGAGGGTTAGGGTTTGTGTTTGTAGAATCGAGGGTTATGATAACGCTTCGGGAAAGGCTTGCATTTTCGGTCAGAATCGAGTGCATTCAGGCTTAGGGTTAGTGTTGAAATTGACGAGTTAGTGTTAGGGTTAGAATCGAGCTCATTTAGGGTTAGAGTTATGGTTAGAATTCAATTGAGGTAGGGTTAGGTTTAGGGATTCTGTTCCTAGAATCGAGTTTTAGAGTTAGGCTGAAGGTCAGAATTGCATTGTGGGTCAGAATCGCGTGCATTTTGTCATAGGGTTTGTGTTGAAATCAACGACTTAGTGTTCGGGTGAGAATCAAGCACATTTCGAGTTAGAGTTATGGTTAGAATTCAGTGCATTTAGGGTTAGGGTTAGGGTTAGTGTTAGGATTAAGGTTAGGGTTAGAGTGCATTTTGGGTTAGGGATAGGAGTAGGGGTACGATTATGGTTTGGGTTTTTGTTCATAGAATCAAGGTATATGATTAAGCTTAGGGTCAGGATTGCATTTTGGTTCAGAATGGAGTGCATTTAGGCTAAGGGTTAGTGTTGAAATAGATGACTTAGTGTTAGGGTTAGAATCGATCACATTTCGGGTTAGAGTTATGGTTAGAATTCAGTGCTTTTAAGGTTGAGTTAGGGTTAGTGTTAGGTTTAGGTTCAGCGTTTGAATCCAGTGCATTTAAGGATAGTGTCAGGGTTAGAGTTCGGTTTAGTGTTAGCTTTCGAAGAATCGAGGGTTACGGTTACGGTTAGGGTTAGGGTTAGAGTGCATTTAGTTATAGCGGTAGGAGTAGGGTTAGGATGAGGGTTAGGGTTTGTGTTCGTAGAATCGAGGGTTAGGGTAAAGCTTCGGGTCAGAGTTGCATTTTGGGTCAGAATCGAGTGCATTCAGGCTTTGGGTTAGTGTTGAAATTGACGAGTTAGTGTTAGGGTTAGAATCGAGCTCATTTAGGGTTAGAGTTATGGTTAGAATTCGTTAGGAATAGGGTTAGGCTTACGGGTTTCTGTTCCTAGAATTGGGATTTAGAGTTAGGCTGAAGGTCAGAATTGCATTGTGGGTCAGAATCGCGTGCATTTTTTCTTAGGATTTGTGTTGAAATCAATGACTTAGTGTTCGGGTGAGAATCAAGCACATTTCGAGTTAGAGTTATGGTTAGAATTCAGTGCATTTAGGGTTAGGGTTAGGTTCGGTTAGGATTAAGGTTAGGGTTAGAGTGCATTTGGGGTTAGGGGTAGGAGTAGGGTTACGATTATCGTTTGGGTTTTTGTTCATAGAATCAAGGTATATGATTAAGCTTAGGGTCAGGATTGCGTTTTGGTTCAGAATGGACAGCATTTAGGCTAAGGGTTAGTGTTGAAATAGATGACTTAGTGTTAGGGTTAGAATCGATCACATTTCGGGTTAGAGTTATGGTTAGAATTCAATGCTTTTAATGTTGGGTTAGGGTTAGTGATAGGTTTAGGTTCAGCGTTTGAATCCAGTGCATTTAAGGATAGTGTCAGGGTTAGAGTTCGGTTTAGTGTTAGCTTTCGAAGAATCGAGGGTTACGGTTACGGTTAGTGTTGGGGTTAGAGTGCATTTAGTTATAGCGGTAGGAATAGGGTTACGATGAGGGTTAGGGTTTGTGTTCGTAGAATGGAGGGTTAGGGTTAAGCTTCGGGTCAGGGTTGCATTTTGCTTCAAAATCGAGTGCATTCAGGCTTAGGGTTAGTGTTGAAATTGACGAGTTAGTGTTAGGGTTAGAATCGAGCTCATTTAGTGTTAGAGTTATGGTTAGAATTCGTTAGGGGTAGGGTTAGGATTAGGGGTTCTGTTCCTAGAATCGAGGTTTAGAGTTAGGCTGAAGGTCAGAATTGCCTTGTGGGTCAGAATCGCGTGCATTTTGTCATAGGGTTTGTGTTGAAATCAACGACTTAGTGTTCGGGTGAGAATCAAGCACATTTCGAGTTGAGTTATGGTTAGAATTCAGTGCATTTAGGGTTAGGGTTAGGATTAAGTTTAGGTTTAGAATGCATTTGGGGTTAGGTGTAGGAGTAGGGTTACGATTATGGTTTGTGTTTTTGTTCATAGAATCAAGGTTATTGGTTAAGCTTAGGGTCAGGACGGCATTTTGGGTCTGAATGGAGTGCATTTAGGCTAAGGGTTAGTGTTGAAATAGATGACTTAGTGTTAGGGTTAGAATTGATCACATTTCGAGTTAGAGTTATGGTTAGAATTCAGTCCTTTTAAGGTTGGGTTAGGGTTAGTGTTAGGTTTCGGTTCAGCGTTTGAATCGAGTGCATTTAAGGATAGTGTCAGGGTTAGAGTTAGGTTTAGTGTTTGCTTTCGCAGAAGCGCGTGTTAGGGTTAGGGTTAGAGTGCATTTAGTTATAGCTGTAGGAGTAGGGTTAGGATTAGGGCTAGGGTTAGGGTTTTGGTTAAAGTTCATTTAGGCATAGGGGTAGGAGTAGGCTTTGGATTAGTGGCCGCGTTTGTGTTCGTAGAATCGAGGTTTAAGGTTAAGCTTAGGGTCAAGATTCGTTTTTGGGTCAGCATCGAGTGCATTTAGGCTTAGGGTTATTGTTGAAATCGATGAAATATTGTTCGGGTTAGAAT
>NW_027325288.1:0-10000 GCF_028372415.1 Notamacropus eugenii | reverse complement strand
TCACTACAACTGTACCTTTACACAGATCAAACACCCACAAACTACGACGGCCTTCTCCCGCTCTCTCCCCCTTTCTCCCTCTCTTCCGCTTTCTCCCTCTCTCTCCCTCGCCCTCTCTCCCACTCTTTCTCTCTCGATCCCTCCCTCCCTCTCCCCCTCTCTCCCCCTTTCTCCCTCCCACCTTTCCGCTCTCCCACCCTATCTCTCCCGCTCTCTCCTTCTCCCTCTCCCCCTCTCTACCTCCCCGCCTCCCTCTCTCCTGGCCTATCTCTCCGCCTCTCTACTTCGCCCTCTCCCCCTCTCTCCCTCCCTCTGTCCCTTCCTCTCCCTCTCTCCCTATCCCGCCCTCTCCCCCTCTTTCCCTCCCACCTTCCCTCGACTTCTGGCCGATCTCTCCGCCTCTCCCCATCTCTCTCCCTCTCTCCCTGCCACTCTTCCTCTCTCCTACCCTCTATCTCTCCCTCTCTTTCCTCCTCTCTACCTCTCTCTCTCTACTTCCTAGGCTATCTCTCCCCCTGCTCTCCCCCTGCAACCCTCTCTGCCTCTTCCTCTCTCCTTCCCCAACTCTCTCCCCCTCCCTCTCTCTCCCACTGTCTCCCTCTCTTCCGCTTTCTCCCCCTCTCCCTCCAACCCTCCCTCTGTCCCACCCTATCTCTCCGTTGCCCTGCTCTCTGCCTCACCTTCTCTTCTTTCAGCCGCATCTCTCCAGCTCTTTCCGTCTCTCCTTCTTCCCCTCTCTCCCTCAGCCCTATCTCTCCAGCTCTCTCCCTCTCCCACTCTTTCTCCCTCTGTCCCTCCCTCTCCCTCTCTCTCCTTCTCTTCAGCTCTCTCCCTCTCTCCCTCTCTTCTTCCCCCCCAATATATTCCGCTGCCCCGCTATTTTCCTCTCCCTCCCCCTCTCTCCTTCCCCCCTTTCTTCCTCTCTTCCGGTCTCTCCCTCCCACGTTCCCTCTCTCCCACGCTATGTCTCCGCCTATCTACTTTGCCCCCTCCCCCTCTCTTTCTCCCTCTGTCCCTCCCTCTCGCTCTCTTCCTCTTGCTCCCTCTCTCCGTCTCTCTATCTCCCTCTTCCTTCCACCTTCCCTCTCTCCGACCCTATCTCTCCCCTAATCTGCTCTCTCCCTGTCCCTCTATCCCACTTTTTCTCTCTGTGTCTCTCCATCTCCCTCTCCCTCTCTCCCTCTTTCCATCTCCCTGCCTCCCTCTCTTCCTCGACCCCGCCCTATCTCTCCCCCAGCCCTCGTCTCTCCCTCTCACTCTGTTTACCGAACTCTCCCTCTCTTCAGCTCTCTCCCCGTCTCTCCCACTCCCTCTCTCCCTCAGCCCTATCTCACCAGCTCTCTTCCTCTCCCAATCTCTACCTCAGCCCTGTCTCTCCAGCTCTCTCCCGCTCCCACTCTTTCTCCCTCCCTCTCCCTCTCTCTGCCTCTCTTCAGCTCTCTCCCCCTCTCCCTCTCTTCTTCCCCCATATATGTTCCCCTGCCCCGCTCTTTTCCTCTCCCTCTCCCTCCCTCCTTCGCCCACCTCTCTTACCCTCCTACTCTTTCGCCCTTGCTCCCACTCTTCGCCTCTCTCCCTACCACCTTTCCTCTCTCCCACCCTATCTCTCCGCCTATCTACTTTGCCCTCTCCCCCTCTCTTTCTCCCTCTCTCCCACTCTCTCCCTCTCCCCTTCCCACCCTGTCTCTCCCCCTGTCTTGCTCCCACCCACCCTCTTTCCCACCCTCTCTCTCCGCCTATCTACTTTGCCCTCTCCCCCTCTCTTTCTCCCTCTGTCCCTCCCTCTCCCTCTCTTCCTGTCCCTCCCTCTCCCCCCCTCTCTCTGTCCCTTCCACCTTCCCTCTCTCCGACACTATCACTCACGCTACCCTGCTCTCTCCCTCTCCCTCTCTCCCACTCTTTTCTCCCTCTGTCCCTCCCTCTCCCTCTCTCTCCCTCTCTTCAGCTGTCTCCCCCTCTAACTCTCTTCTTCCCCCCCGATATGTTCCCCTGCCCCTCTCTTTCCCTCTCCCTCTCCCTCTCTCCTTCCCCCACCTCTCTTACTCTCCTACTCTCTCCCCCTTGCTCACTCTCTCCCACTCTCTTCCTCTCCCCTTCCCACGCTACCTCTCCCCCTGTTTCCCTCCCACCCACCCTCTTTCCCACGCTATCTCTCCCCCTGCCCCTCTCTCTCGCTCTCCCTCTCCCCCACCCTTTCTGTCTCTGTGCCTTCCTCTCCCTCTCTCCCACTGCCTCCCTCCCACACGCCCTCTTTGCTGCCCTATCTCTCCACCGCTACCTCTCTCCATTTCCTCCTCCCCTTCGCTCCCTCTCTTCTTCCTCCACTATCTCTCCCCCTGCAACCTTCGCTGCCTCTCCCTCTCTCCTTCCCCCAACTCTCTGCCCCTCCTTCTCTCTCCCCCTTTCTCCTTCTCTTCCGCTTTCTCCCCCTCTCTCCCTCCCACCCTACCTCTGTCCCACACTATCTCTCCGCTGCCCTGCTCTCTCCCTCTCCCTCTCTTCTTTCAACCACATCTCTCCAGCTCTCTCCCTCTCTCCCTCTCCCCCTTTCTCCCTCTGTCCTATCTCTCCACCTCTCTCTCTCTCCCACTCTTTCTCCCTCTGTCCCTCCCTCTCCCTCTCTCTCCCTCTCTTCAGCGATCTCCCCCTCTCCCTCTCTTCTTCCCCCTCGTATGTTTCCCTGACCCGCTTTATCCCTCTCCCTATCCCTCTCCCTCTCTCTTTCCCCCACCTCTCTTACCCTCTTACTCCCTCGCCCTTTCTCCCTCTCTCCCACTCTCTCCCTCTCCCCTTCCCAACCTATCTCTCCCCCTGCCTCCCTCCCACCCACCATCTTTCACATCCTATCTCTCCCCCTACCCCTCTCTATCCCTCTCCCTCTTTCCCACTCTTTCTGCCTCTGTGCCTCCCTCTCCCTCTCTCCCACTTCTTCCCTCCCACCCTCCCTCTCTTCTGCCCTATCTCTCCACCTCCCTCTCTCTCCATCTTCACCTCCCCTTCTCTCCCTCTATTCTTTCTGCCCTATCTCTCCCTCTACAACCCTCTCTGCCTCTATCACTCTCCTTCCCCTAAATCTTTGCCCCTCCCTCTCTCTCCCCCTTTCTCCCTCTCTTCCGCTTTCTCCCTCTCTCTCCCTCCCATCCTCCCTCTGTTCCACCCTATCTCTCCCCTGCCCTGCTCTCTCCCTCTCACTCTCGTCTTTCAGGCGCATCTCTACAGCTGTCTCCCTCTCCAACTCTTTCTCCCTCTGCCCCTCCCTCTCCCTCTCTCTCCCGTTCTTCAGCTCTCTCCCCCTCTCCCTCTCTTCTTCCCCCCATATGTTCCCCTGCCCCGCTCTTTTCCTCTCTCTCTCCTCTCTCCTTCCCCCACCTCTCTTACCCTTCTACTCTTTCGCCCTTGCTCCCTCTTTTCCGCTCTCTCCCTACCACCTTCCCTCTCTCCCACCCTATCTCTCCGCCTATCTACTTTGCCCTCTCCCCCTCTCTTTCTCCCTCTCTCCCACTCTCTCCCTCTCCCCATCCCACCCTTTATCTCCCCCTGTCTCCCTCCCACCCATCCTCTTTCCCACCCTATCTCTCCCCCTACCCCTCTCACTCCCTCTTTCTCCCTCCCACTCTTTCTGCCTCTGTGCCTTCCTCTCCCTGTCTCCCACTTCCTCCATCCCAGACTCCCTCTCTTCTGCCCTATCTCTCCACCTTCCTCTTTCTCCATCTCCACCTCCTCTTCTCTCGCTGTCTTCTTCCTGCCCTATCTCTTTCTCTACAACCCTCTCTGCCTCTCCCTCTCTCCTTCCCTCAACTCTCCGCCCCCCTCTCTCTCTCCCCCTTTCTCCCTTCTCTTCCGCTCTCTCCCCCTGTCTCCCTGACACCCTCCCTCTATCCCACCCTATCTCTCCCCTGCCCTGCTCTCTCCCTCTCCCTCTCCCCTCTTTTAACCGCATCTCTCCAGCTCTCTCCCTCTCTCCCTCTCCCCCTCTCTCCCTCAACCCTACCTCTGCAGCTCTCTCCCACTATTTCTTCCTCTGCCCCTCCCTCTACCTCTCTCTCCCTCAATTCAGCTCTCTCCCCCTCTCCCTCTCTTCTTTTCCCCCCATATGTTCACCTACTCCGCTCATTCCCTCTCCCTCTCCCTCTCTCCTTCCCCTACCTCTCTAACCCTCCTACTCTCTCGCCCTTTCTCCCTCTCTTCTGCTCTCTCCCTCCCACCTTCCCTCTATCCCACCATATCTCTCCGCCTATCTACTTTGCCCCCTCCCCCTCTCTTTCTCCCTCTGTCCCTCCCTCTGCGTCTCTTCTTATCCCTCCGTCTCCCCCCCTCTCTCACTCCCTTCCCTTCCACCTTCCCTCTCTCCGACCCTATCTCTCACCCTTCCCTGCTCTCTCCCTCTCCCTCTCTCCCGCTATTTCTTCCTCTGCCCCTCCCTCTACCTCTCTCTCCCTCAATTCAGCTCTCTCCCCCTCTCCCTCTCTTCTTTTCCCCCCATATGTTCACCTACTCCGCTCATTCCCTCTCCCTCTCCCTCTCTCCTTCCCCTACCTCTCTAACCCTCCTACTCTCTCGCCCTTTCTCCCTCTCTTCCGCTCTCTCCCTCCCACCTTCCCTCTCTGCCACCCTATCTCTCCGCCTATCTACTTTGCCCCCTCCCCCTCTCTTTCTCCCTCTGTCCCTCCCTCTGCGTCTCTTCTTATCCCTCCGTCTCCCCCCCTCTCTCACTCCCTTCCCTTCCACCTTCCCTCTCTCCGACCCTATCTCTCACCCTTCCCTGCTCTCTCCCTCTCCCTCTCTCCCGCTCTTTCTCCCTCTGTCCCTCCCTCTCCCTCTCTCTCCCTCTCTTCAGCTCTCTCCCCCTCTCCCTCTCTTCTTCCCCCCTATATGTTCACCTACCCCGCTCTTTCCCTCTCCCTCTCCCTCTCTCCTTCCCCCACCTCTCTAACCCTCCTACTTTCTCGCCCTTTCTCCCTCTCTTCCGCTCTCTCCCTCCCACCTTCCCTCTCTGCCACCCTATCTCTCCGCCTATCTATTTTGCCCTCTCCCCCTCTCTTTCTTCCTCTGTTCCTCCCTCTCCCTCTCTCCCTGTCCCTCCCTCTTCCCCCTTCTCCCTCTCCCTTCCACCTTCCCTCTCTCCGACCCTATCTCTCACCCTACCCTGTTGTATCCCTCTCCCTCTCTCCCACTCCTTCTCTCTCTGTCTCTCCCTCTCCCTCTCACCCTCTCCCTCTTTCCATCTCCCTGCCTCCCTCTCTTCTTCGACCCCGCCCTATCTCTATCCCTGCCCTCCTCTCTCCCTCTCACTCTCTTTCCCGATCTCTCCCTCTCTTCAGCTGTTTCCCCTTCTCTCCTTCTCCTTCTCCTTCTCTTCTTTCAGCCCTATCTTTCCAGGTCTCTTCCTCTCTCCCTCTTCCCCTCTCTCTCTCAGCCCTATCTCTCCAGCTCTCTCTCTTTCCCACGCTTTCTCACTCCCTCTCCCTCTCTCTCCCTCTCTTCAGCTCTCTCCCCCTCTAACTCTCTTTCCCCCCCCCCGATATGTTCCCCTGCCCCGCTCTTTCCCTCTCCCTCTCCCTCTCTCCTTCCCCCACCTCTCTTACTCTCCTACTCTCTCCCTCTTTCTCCCTCTCTCCCACTCTCTCTCCCCCTGCAACCCTCCCTGCCTCTCCTTCTCTCCTTGCCCCACTATCTCCCCCTCCCTCTCTCTCCCCGTTTCTCCCCCTCTTCTGCTTTCTCACCCTCTCTCGCTCCCCCCCCTCCCTCTGTTCCACCCTATCTCTCCCCTGCCCTGCCCTCTCCCTCTCACACTCTTCATTCAGGCGCATCTCTCCAGCTCTTTCCCTCTCCCAATCTCTCACTCAGCGCTATCTCTTCAGCTCTCTACCTCTCCCACTCTTTCTCCCTCTGTCCCAGCCCTGTCCTTGTCTTTCCCTATCTTCAGCTCTCTCCCTCTCTCCCTTTCGTCTTCACCCCCATATGTTCCCCTACCCCGCTCTTTCCCTCTCTCTCTCCCTCTCTCCTTCCCCCTCCTCTCTAACCCTCCTACTCTCTAGCCCTTTCTCCCTCTCTTTCGCTCTCTCCCTCCCATCTTCCCTCTCTCCCACCCTATCCCTTCGCCTATCCACTTTGCCCTCTCCCCCTCTCTTTCTCCCTCTGTCCCTCCCTCTCCCTCTCTCCTGTCCCTCCAGCTCCCCCCCTCTCCCTCTCACTTCCACCTTCCCTCTCTCCGACCCTATCTCTCACCCTACCCCTGCTCTATCCCTCTCCCTCTCTACCACTCTTTCTCTTTCTGCCCCTCCCTCTCCCTCTCCCTGTCCCCCTCTCCCTCTCTCCATCTCTCGGCCTCCCTCTCTTCTTCGACCCCGCCCTATCACTCCTCCTGCCCTCTTCTCTCCCTCTCACACTCTTTCCCAATCTCTCCCTCTCTACAGCTGTTTCCCCCTCTCTCCCTCTTCCTCTCTTCTTTCAGCCCTATCTCTCCAGGTCTCTTCTTCTCTCCCGCTCTGCCTATTCCCCTCTCTCCCTCAGCCCTATCACTCCAGCTCTCTCCCTCTCCCACTCTTTTTCCCTCCCTCTCCCTCTCTCTCCCTCTCTTCAGCTCTCTCCCCCTCAAACTCTCTTCATCCCCCCCGGTATGTTCCCCTGCCCCGCTCTTTCCCTCTCCCTCTCCCTCCCTCCTTCCCCCACCTCTCTTACACTCCTACTCTCTCGCCCTTTCTCCCTCTCTCCCACTCTCTTCCTCTCCCCTTCCCACGCTATTTCTCCCCCTGTCTCCGTCCAAACCACCCTCTTTCCCACGGTATCTCTCCCCCTACCACTCTCTCTCCCTCTCCCTCTCGTCCACTCTTTCTGCCTCTATGCTTCCCTCTCCCTCTCTCCCACTGCCTCCCTCCCACGCTCTCTCTCTCCTACCCTATCTCTCCACCGCCACCTCTCTCCATCTCGCCCTCCCCCTCGCTTCCTCTCTTCTTCCTTCACTATTTCTCCCCCTGCAACCCTCCCTGCCTCTCCCTCTCTCCCTACCCTACCTATTTCCCCCTCCCCCTCTCTTTCCCCGATTCTCCCTCTCTTCCGCTTTCTCCCCCTCTCTCGCTCCCACCCTCCCTCTGTTCCACCCTATCTCTCCCCTGTCCTGCTCTCTCCCACTCCCTCTCTTCTTTCAGGCGCATCTCTCCAGCTTTCTCCCTCTCCCAATCTCTCCCTCAGCCCTATCTCTGCAGCTCTCTCCCTCTCCCTGTCTCTCCCTCTCTTCAGCTCTCTCCCCCTCTCCCTTTCTTCTTCACCCCATATGTTCCCCTACCCCGCTCTTTCCCTCTCCCTCTCCCTCTCTCCTTTCCCCACCTCTCTAACCCTCCTACTCTCTCGCCCTTTCACCTTCTCTTCCGCTCTCTCCCTCTCACCTTTCCTATCTCCCACCCTATCTCTCTGCCTATGTGCTTTGGTCTCTCCCCCTCTCTTTCTCCCTCTCTCCCACTCTCTCCCTCTTCACTTTCGACCCTCTCTCTCCCCCTCTGTCCCTCCCACACACCCTATTTCCGACCCTATCTCTCCCCCTACCCCTATCTCTCCCTCTTTCTCACTCCCACTCTTTCTGCCTCTGTGCCTTCCTCTCCCTCTCTCCCACTTCCTCCCTCCCACCCTCCCTCTCTTCTGCCCTATCTCTCCACCTCCCTCTCTCTCCATCTCCACCTCCCTTCTGTACCTCTCTTCTTCCTGCCCTATCTCTCCCTCTACAACCCTCTCTGCCTCTCCCTCTCTCCTTCCCCCAACTCTTTGCCCATCTCTCTCTCTCCCCCTTTCTCCCTCTCTTTCGCTTTTTCCCTCTTTCTCCCTCCCACCCTCCCTCTGTTCCACCCTATCTCTCCCCTGCCCTGCTCTCTCCCTCTCACTCTTTTCTTTCAGGCGCATCTCTCCAGCTCTCTCCCTCTCCCACTCTTTTTTCCTGTGCCCCTCCCTCTCCCTCTGTCCCCCTCTCTTCAGCTCTCTCCCCCTCTCCCTCTCATCTTCTCCCCCTATATGTTCCCCTGCCCTGCTCTTTTCCTCTCCCTCTCCCTCTCTCATTCCCCCACCTCTCTTACCCTCCTACTCTCTCGCCCTTTCTCCCTCTTTTCCGCTCTCTCCCTCCCAACTCTCCCACGCTATTTCTCCGCCTATCTACTTTTGACCTCTTCCTCTCTCTTTCTCCCTCTCCCACTCTCTCCCTCTCCCCACCCCACCCTGTCTCTAGCCCTGTCTCCCTCCGACACACCCTCTTTCCCACCCTATCTCTCCCCCTACCCCTCTCTCTCCCTCTCCCTCTCTCCCACTCTTTCTGCCTCTGTCGCTTCCTCTCCCTCTCTCCCACTCCCTCTCTCCCACCCTCCCTCTCTCCTGCCCTATATCTCCGCCTCCCTCTCTCTCCATCTCCACCTCCCCTTCTCTCGCTCTCTTCTTCCTGCCCTATCTCTCACTCTACAACCCTCTCTGCCTCTCCCTCTCTCCTTCCCCAAACTCTCTGCCCGTCCCTCTCTCTCTCCCTTTTTCCCTCTCTTCCAGTTTCTCCCCCTCTTTCCCTCCCACCCTCCCTCTGTCCCACCCTATCTCTCCTCGGCCCTGTCCTCTCCCTCTCCCTCTCCCCTCTTTCAGCCATATCTCTCCAGCTCTCTCCCTCTCTCTGTCTCCCCCTTTCTCCCTCTGCCCTATCTCTCCACCTCTCTCCCTCTCCCACTCTTGCTCCCTCTGTCCCTCCCTCTCCCTCTCTCTCCCTCTCTTCAGCTCTCCCCCCCTCTCCCTCTCTTCTTCCCCCCGATATGTTTCCCTTCCCCGCTCTTTTCCTCTCCCTTTCCATCTCTCTTTTCCCCACCTCTCTTACCCTCGTACTCTATCGCCCTTTCTCCTCTCTTCCGCTGTCTCCCTCCCACCTTCCCTCTCTCCCACCCTATCTCTCCGCCTATCTACTTTGCCCTCTCCCCCTCTCTTTCTCCCTCTATCCCTCCCTCTCCCTGTCTCCTGTCCCTCCCTCTCCCCCCCTCTCTCTGTCCCTTCCACCTTCCCTCTCTCCGACCCTATCTCTCACCCTACCCTGCTCTTTCCCTCTCCCTCTCTCCCAATCTTTCTCTCTCTGTCCCTCCCTCTACCTCTCCCCCTCTCCCTCTCTCGATCTCCCTCCCTCCCTCTCTTCCCCTCCCCGGCCCTAACTCTCCCCCTGCCCTCCTCTCGCCCTCTGCCTCTCTTTGCCGGTCTCGCCCTCTTTTCAGCTCTTTCCTCCTTTCTCCCTCTCCCTCTGTCCTTCCCACACATCTCTTACCCTCCTACTCTCTCGCCCTTTCTCCCTCTCTTCCGCTCTCTCCCTTCCACCTTCCCTCTCTCCGACCCCATCTGTCCCCCTGCCCTCCTTTCTCCCTCTCACTTTCTTTCCCGATCTCTCCCTCTCTTCAGCTGTTTCCCCCTCTCTCCCTCTCCCTCTCTTCTTTTAGTCCTATCTCTCCAGCTCTCACCCTCTCTCCCTCGCCCCCTCTTTCCCTCCGCCCTATCTTTCCAACTCTCTCCCTCTCCCACTCTTTCTCCCTCCTCTCTCTCTCTCCCTCTCTTCAACTCTCTCCCCCTCTCCCTCTCTTCTTCCCCCCCATATGTTCACCTACCCCGCTCTTTCCCTCGCCCTTTCCCTCTCTCCTTCCCCCACCTCTCTAACCCTCCTACTCTCTCGCCTTTTCTCCCTCTCTTCCACTCTCTCCCTCCCACCTTTCCTCTCTCCCACCCTGTCTCTCCGACTATCTATTTTGCCCCCACCCCCTCTCTTTTTCCCTCTCTCCCACTCTCTCGCTCTCTCCCTGTCCCTCCCTCTCCCCCCAGTCTCCCTCTCCCTTCTAAGTTCCTTCTCTCCGACCCTATCTCTCACCCTACCCTGCTCTCTCCCTCTCCCTCTCTCCCTCTCTTCAGCTCTCTCCCCCTCTCCCTCTCTTCTTCCCCCCCCGATATGTTCCCCTGACCCCCTCTCTCCCTCTCCACCTCTCCTTCCCCAACCTTCCCCCCCCTC